>NW_019945472.1:0-44753 GCF_002910315.2 Salvelinus sp. IW2-2015 | reverse complement strand
TGCCATTTGGACACAGGAGTAGGTTGCTTGTAATGGGCCTCTGTAACGCCTATGTCGATATCACCATTATACAAAAATTGCGCCGAATTGGTCCGACTTGTCAATAGTCATTTAAAGTTCATTAACATGGGTCTACACCTATGATTTCTTGATGTTAAATCTTGACAATATTTAAATGACAAAACAAGGACATGGTCTAAGGAACCTCGAATACGTTTTATCGTAACGGTGTATTTTTTTTTTTCGAATTACTTAGATTCTGTGTGTTATTTGGTAAGCTGTTGGGGTTAGGAATTGTCAGATAATTGCTAGCAACTAATCCAGACTAGAAGCACAAGCATTTCGCTACCTCTACACAATAATCTTGCTAGTACCATCATTAGGAGGATGGTATGTGACACTAATGAAATTAAATGTAATTTTGATTATTACGACTAGAAGATCTGGTATCGAACTCTGAGCCTGGATCTTTCCACCTGCTTAACTTCTGAGCCACGCACCGCACTGCAAAGTTGGCCACATAAAATGCAGTTCTTCCGAGCTCAAAAGACATGTGAACTCTCCAAGTACGACAGTCGTTCCTCAGATACTCCGTACATGAACGTGAGCGCGGCAGTTAGCGCATAGCCCGGTCAGCAGATATGGTTGGTCTTAGTCTTGCACCCTCCTATGGTCCCTAAACAGAATGGGACCTCATAGGAGGAAACTTATAGCCAGCCTCGCCATTGGGACCAATACAGCTCTACTACAGACAATGTATGATGCTGCTCTGTGTCCAACACCAAGCCAGTGTTAAGTTTTTTACTGGGATTCAATTCACTGGTCTTAATTGCACCAATTAATAGAGTGGTGAGAACTCGTAGCCTTTTCGTTAACGCCTGGTCATTGTTTCTAACGGGATGATAACATTTCGAACAGCGTCGCCACAATATGTGGCCGCAATTTGGAGGACATTTAAAAACATCTACATCAACAGCACTGCAGATCATAACTGCCTACTCTTTTGGTACAATGGGCTGCACATGGTGATCAAGCTTGAGTCCGTCTTTATCATTAAGCACAGAACTTCAGATTTTGCAGCTTGGTATTACGAGGTTTGCAGAGCGTCTTGCACTCGAAGTTAGAACTAGAATTCCTATGCTTAAGGAACTGATATTGGGTAAATGTTCATCTTGCTGCTCAGTCACTGTCGTAAGGGATACTACAGTTGATTATAACAGCTGTGTGTAGATTGCTAGGATTGTTTTATCCTAAGCCTCTAGTGAATCTACTACTGTCTTATGTGGGTTTCACAGAACCAATTAGGAAACATCCATGGATTCTGCTGTCTCTGTTGTCTAATTGAGAGTACTGCCTGTCTTTAACCTCAACAAAGAGAGGGGGGTCTTAACACGGTTATAGTTGTGTGTTTACAATGGAGACAGTTCCGTTCTAGAGAGAACTGTACTGAGTTTGGGTATGGGTGTGAGATCTGAGGCATCAGTGGTCAGATATTTGGTGTGTGAGGTTAGAGGGAGGCAAGAGAGGAGACTGGAAACGAGATGTGTATTGGGTGGTAGTTGAGTTCTGTTTCAGGGAGAGAGAAAGTTCTTTCTTCATGTTGATGGTCTTTTGTTGTGGTCTTTGTTGCATTATGCCCTAGGTTTGTAAAATTCTCCTTTCTGGTGTGTGTGATCCCCTCTCCTCCTCTTTCCATGGCTTCTTCCTGCCTAGCATTGGCAGTAAATCTTCATCAGAAGCAGAAATAAGGGGGTGAGTGTGAAATTTGAGGAATAGGAAGAGAGGGAGGATAGGGTAATCATATGGTGCAGCGGACATAACAAGCTAAATACACTACTGTTGTCTCTGTCGCTCTCGTCTGAACAGTGGAGTGGCAAGGCTCAAACAGAGCTGGCTGCTGTGTGAAAGTGGTGTCAGAATGAGGAGGCTGTGCCGGGCGGGCAACTTTTTCTTCAGTGCTCGTACCTGTGTGGAGTGTGTTCGGCACGGTACAGAAGGTAGGCACACCGCCACCTCCATTTATATTCAGCTGTGTGATGTGTTTGAGATTAAGCTCTTGGTTTCTGGTGCCTCAGCTGGGCTTTTATCTGTCTGCTGGAGCCTGTCAACCAGGGCTATGGGAGCTGTTCCCCGGAGGGATCGTGGTTTAGCTGAGGGAGGGTGTTCTTCTGCCGCCTGCCGTGGTCTAGCTGCTGCCCTGCAGTGGGATCGAGAGGGGAGAGATGTAGGGGACTCTGTTCTGCTTCTCAGGCTGTGGAGGGAATTAGGAAAGATACTGGGGTGCTGTGAATGTGATGAAGGTTAAGAGATAGAAAGAGGTCTGTACTAGAGGGAGAAAGCGGGAAGAGAGAAGAGGAGGGATGCAGCCAAAGGGCCTCTGTTGGCTTCTACTCCAGCCCTGCAGCCTCAAACTCTGGCAGCTGGGGATTTGTTGTGTGTGGGGCTATGGCTCGAGCTGTTTGGCACTAGCAGGGTTTGTGGTGGGACAAGTTGGCAGAAAGCTATAATGGCACCATGTACGAGCTGCTGACTGGCATACGAACCATCTACTGAGAGAGCTGCTTGTTGACAATTGGTGCAGAAATTGGAAGAAGACAATTGATGCTGGGAGCCTTTTCCATGTTTTGAGATTTGGGTTGTGTGCTTGGCTTGTTGAAATGGAATTGACACTTTGATACATTTTACATTTTGCGTTGCCATAGGTTAGCGAAGTTCTATATACCAGAGAGCAAACTTGAGTTTTATTGATCAATGGAGGTGGGTTTTGAAATGCTTCTGACATTTTTTCACTCACCCCCACTCTCCTTTTTTTCCTTAGGCCATGCGTCATGTGTTCCTTTTTATCAGCTTTGGGCCTGGGCAGTAGGGTGGTAGTCCGTTGGTGGTCAGTACGCGTCAGGGAGGGGACGGGCATGGGGGTACGCCCCATGCAAGCGTGGTACGGAACAAGGCAGGCACCTTCATTACCGATCATTATTTACGCCGTCACCACGTAGCCAACCTCTGTAAGCTCCTCAATGTCACTATTTCACCTAACGTCTGCGCAATCCTATTCGGCCGCTATCGGCTTCTAGTAACCGTCCTTTTATATTTCTGTGCATACAACTTTTTTTTCAAGAGTGCTTCTAGGTATCTCTGATATGGTTAATGTGCAATGTTTCAAGGCTTTCTCGGCATGCAACCTGGAGGCTTCCCTTCTCTGTGTATGCTCACTGTATTAGCTCAATTATTCTGATGGTAAGGTTATTCAAAGCCATAGGTCTTACCCTTCCTCTTTCCTGCGACACTGACTCCCCCCAGCTCATGACAGTCGTCCCGGTGCAGCACGTGTGCCCATCTGGTGTGCGCGGGCTCCGTGTCCCGCAAGTGTCTCATCTCATGGCCTCAATTTGTCTGTCCCTACTCGTGTCTGGTATCTTTCTGTCTCTGATCGTACTTTGTTCTTATCTTTTATGTTTTTTGGTAACGGCCGAACTTCCGGAGAGCGCAAAACTGATCCAACATCGCCAGTCTGGTTGTCGTATGCGTACTGCTTATCTTCACGCAAGAAAGTGCGGTAGCTTGGCTGTCTGAGCCGCCCTAATGGGGAGCGTGCGTGGTTGGCGCCTGGCGCCTGCCTACCTACCCTTTGCGCAGCCATGAATAAGAAGTCGTCAATCATCATGAACCACTGTCAGGAGCGCGGCAAGTCCCTGCCTACGGTTCAGTACTCGGGGTGGATCGGACGTGGGGGGCAGGTCTATGGCACTGTGGACATGGATCCGGTGGAGACTACATTGTTTTCTTTCGGTTGGTGTCGAGTAGCCCCTACTTTGGTCCTGGGAATGTTACGTTGAGGCTCAGGGTCTTCTCTTTCTTCTCGCGCCTATGCTCCATTGTTAATGTTCTGTATTTATTAAGTATCTCCTATACTTCTGATTGGTTCAGGGAGCTAGTTCAATATTCCAGTCATATGTGATCCGCCGCCTGCGCAGGGGTCTGGTTGCCGATGGACTTACCCGCTAGCTCGGAGTGTATGGCTACCTTTGAGTTGGTTCATACGGTAATATTCATGTAAACTTACTGTCTTTGGTTGCTTATACTGGCACTGTTTATTGTTGCGATTTCGGAGTTACATTCATCCTCATCACTACCTAACTTCTACGCTTCATCCCGGTTCTGTCTGTACTTCCTCTCTCACATCAACGCGTTGAGCTCCTAGTACACTAGAAGGCCAGATGCTCTCCTTTCATCCACTTTAACCGGGTCACACTTGTTTATCGTATCCTGCCACCACTTATGGCACTAATTCTTGGTCAACGCCACTTCTAAGGGCGATTCAGTTTCTTCCTGCCACTACTGCGGGTAATGCTTATTTCCCGTCGTAACTCTCTCTTCCCTTTCCTCTTTCCCTCCCCCCCTCCACCCCATCTCTGTGATGACACAATCTCTCTTTTTATAATTCGTTTGTCCCTTATCTCTCCTATACGTATTTTATTTTTTCTCTTTTTCAGTTGCTTTAAATGGACAATAGTTCTCCCTCCAGCATCACCTATCATTTATGTTTGGCCTGGTATGCCTGTCTGTTGAAGTAGTCATACTGAAGCAAACCACTTGTGCATGCCAAGTTCGTGGTTTTCTTCCGTGTCTCTGCCAGCTCATATTCCTTCGTTATTACGGTACCCTTAGCCCGCCACCCTCTCGAAATAATTTGCAGCACTGACGTTCTCCTTCAGCGTAATATGTTTGTCTTTCTCGACTGCTAGAAGTAATTGGAACTTGCTATTTTCATTAGGGGTTGATTTTCTGCGTGTTCTTTTGGATCTGCTTTGTTTTGAGGAATTGCTTCCACCAGAAATGGTTAGAGACGGAAATTCTGATGGCTGAAAGCTCTAGGTATTTGGGATGGAGGGCTTGCTTTGATGACACTTGGGTAATAAGAAAATTTCATTTTTGAACTATATGTCTGGCGAGAGTTTTGATTATGTGTGATTTATGCAAGGACAGGGTCTGCATGTCTGGCGTGGATTCGAACTGGTAGTTATGCTGCCTTGGAGTCGTACATGCGCACCTCAGCCGCCCCGCGATGGCGGAGTGCCGCTGCCGGTACGTTTAGGGCTGCCTCTCGTCCTTGTCCCCGCTTGCTCTTGCCGCCTTCTTCTCTCTCTCTGTTTTGTTTATTCAAACTTCTCTACACCCGCTTCGAGATTTATTCACTTAGCTGTCACTTTCTGTAAAGTTGCCTTTAGTTCTAGATCCCTCTTCTCCTGCCCCAGGGCTTGCCCAGGGCTAGTGCAGCAGCAGGCACATCAGTCGGGGGTCATCTTCAGTTGGGCGAAAACGTTTTAAAAAACATTCTGAAATGTGGAGGTACTACTTTGAATTTGTCCATAACAATTGCTGGATTCTAAGTTAACCGTTGCAAATGTTTTGTTACTTGTGCCCTACTGACAGGATCCACAAGGGCTCTCTGTTAGCCAATTGGGATCTCTGCTCTGGAGAATAGAGGGAACTAATAATGTCTGCTACAAAACCAGGAGAAACTGTTTTGTTGGTTTCTTGTTCTCTCCTAATGAGGCCCAATGACGAAATCCTGAATTTTGCCTCAATTCTTTTTTCTTTCTGTTGAACAAGGGCCCTGGGAGCTCCTCATATTAACCAGTTAGCCAACACTGGCGGAGAAACCCAATCTGCAGTACAGATTCCAGAACCAAAAAGAACACGTTGTTTTGGTTGTGGTTTCTTCTTACTTGCCTCCCAAAAGGCAATGCAGTAAGACTGACTCTTCCCAGTCTGAATTATCCCTGTGAGATCGCTGGTATGATAACCAGGCCTTTGGGGAGTCTCTGGTTTCTCCTCAATTTCTCGTTCTGCCTCTGTGTTATAACAAGCCAAGACTTATTGTTTAAGGCCTTGCTGCTCTGTGTTGCTTTGGAAGGCCTGGATGCTGTTGGCACTAATACACTCTTGCTCTCTTAAAGTGCATTTTGTACTCATGTCAGAGATAATATWTGCTCCTCTTCCTGGTCAATGTAGAATATGAAAGTCTGGGGTTATATAAATATTGGTTGTTGCTTTTTGTTTTGGGAGCCAGTGGTGGTTGTCTAACTTTGTGTGTTCCTTGTGCTCTTCGGTTTACCGTCTGTAGTTGCTCACTGAATACACAAAGATGGTGCCGTACTGTGTGGCCTCCAGGTTGCGAGCTCTAATCCAACCTGGCTAATTTGTGATTATTTTGGCATTTATTTGTACTTTATTTTCACAATGTATACGCTATCATTTCTTATAACCGACAATAACTTTTGAACATCAGATCGGCAGTTACTTAGGCCAAATCCGGCTTCAACTTCGACTCATCTGCCCTGGACTCTTTCTGTAATTCCGACCCAATTTTCGGGGTATCCAAGTGAAAACGTCGGCGTTAGAGACGAGAGGGGGAGTATTTGCGCGATTAAGGTGAAGGGAAAACTGCCCCCCTCTTCCCTCCATTCTACTGGCCACTTGATAATAAGATGGATGACTGCCGACCGCGGCTTTGCTACCAACAGAATTCTTAATTGCTGTTATCGTGACTGTTGTATACATTCCACCTCAGAACAAGAAAAATAACAAGCTGGAACTTAACAAACTATGCGAGGCCATAAACAAGCAGGAAAACTTGCACCCAGAGGCTGCTTTCCTTGTTGCTGCCGCTTTTTATCTTTTAGTTTGCATCATTAACCTCTACAGGATCGGTGTCCTGACAATAGTTCCTCAACGTAGCCTAATTGAAAAATCTTTCCAGCTCTCTTCCTTTCGATAACCACTCTGAATGAAAGGGGGKGGAAATGTCATGCTCTGATCCGGTAGAAACTTCAAAAATCCACTGCTGATTACGTCTTATCTCTTGCGCAAATAGCCTACAGCTGTGTCTGTTCTGCAGAGACAGAAGTTCGGTGTCCTAGTTCCCTGAGTTGACGAACGGGCCAGAGGGAAACACTCCTGACCTGAGGGCACCCAGAGATCTAATTATTAATGGGCCAAGTTGGTCCTGGCCCTATCACGCAACCCCCCTCACATCCACGTCATTCTTACCCAGAACACCAGGTCAGAGTTAATTTCAGTTGTAAATCCGTACGCCTCAGTCTATTAACGATGTTTGAAACCGAGGTTCCTTCCTTGCATCATTACGACAAGCTATGCGTAGCCCCCCCTATATGGGTGCTGAGTTTTAGAAGGATTCCAGTTTCGAGAGGTTTTATCAATTGATTATCGTTTTCTCAACCCCTGGCTCAGTTTCGATGCTGAATGCAGTCATTATGTTTTCCTATTTAGGCCCCTTCCAGGTCTTATGCCTAAGTGCAGGGCTATTTCTTATCCACATCATGATCTTCCCATCGCTGGAAAAGCTAACGTAGGACAAAGCGAAATTACACAAGCACCCCTCAGGTCCTGAGCACCAAGAGCAGTGTCACGAATTCTTATCACCCGCAAGCCTCCCCTCAAATCAGGTGTAAGAACATGCCTAGGTTCAGCAGTAGTCTAGCTATCACTTCTGTCCTCGTAACGTCACCATCCAATCTCCTCCCAGTCTCCAAATCTACACACGGCATCTCGAGCATTTTACTCTACTACAAGAGAGGAGGTACCCATCGAGAGCCAATACTAGTAAGGGAGGACTTAACTGGATATCCATCTAAAAACATTTGACCACTAGTGGTCTTGAATATTGACTTTTGATCTCAGGCCTTCAATGAACAATTCTCTCTTTTAGGAACAAGTTTTAGAAATGATATATTCTTTCTAAACTTATTCAGAGTACACACTAAGTCCCCTGTTGGATGCTTATTATTGCCCATAGTCGGTTGAACAAAAAGATAACATTGTAACAAATATAAATGAAATGGGAAACACATTAACTATGTGAATTGAATTAAACAATGTATGTTGATGCGAATATAATGTACATATTAATATTGTTTGCATAGGATAACAATAGCCTAATAGTTTTAATATGGCAAAATATGATTTAACGTTTCACTCAATTCATTCTAATTAACTCTAATAATTGACACACTGTTTGTTTAACATAACTGGTTCAGTATTATCGACATGAACCCTGAGAAGGCCAGTGATGCTGAACGTTGGTTATTACCCTTACGATTTTTATGAGTGTGCGACTCTCTTATAGTTTATTCGCCTTTAGTCAGGCACTCAACACAAAATCATTTTTCTGGGTGTGTTGCCAGCTCATGTTTTCATTCTTAATATTGGCAATGGAGTTACTTTTAGATTTGTATCTTATAATTTAGATAGATATTATGATTAACAAAGTGATGTTGATTTAGCGTATGAAAACTTATAACTGAAATGAAAACTGTTCATATAAAATATAACTGGCCAAGCAGAGCAGTGGATGGTACGCTACTTATCACTCAAATGGAAAGAAGCAACACACATGAGATGGTTCAGATGCTTTACTGTTGGCATGACACAGGACTGATGGTAGCGCTCACTTTTTTCTGTATGGTGGTGCCCCGATCCGCAGCTGAATCAACTTTAGGAGACAGTCTGGAGCTTGCTGACTTTTCTTGGGCGCCATGAAGCTTCACAAATTGAACCGCTCTCCTTGAAGTTCTTGATGATCCGATAAATGGTTTGATTTAGGTGCAATCTTACTGGCAACAATATCCTGCTTTGAAGCCCTTTTTGTGCAAGCAATGATGACGCATGTGTTTCTTGGCAGGTAATCATGGTTGCCAGAGGAAGAACATTGTTCCAAGCACACCCTCCTTTTGAAGCTTCAGTCTGTTATTTGAACTCAATCAGCATGACAGAGTGATCTCCAGCTTGTCCTCGTCAAACTCACACCTGTGTTAATGAGCGAATCACTGAACTATTGTCAGCTGGTCTTTTGTGGCAGGGTGAAATGCAGTGGAAATGGTTTTGGGGGGTTCAGTTAATTTGCAAGGCAAAGAGGGACTTGCAATTAATTGCAATCATCTGATCACTCTTCATATCATTCTGGAGTATATGCAAATTGCCAGCATACAAACTGAGGCAGCAGACTTTGGTGAAAATAACATTTGTGTCCATTCTCAAACTTATTGGCTGACTGTACACAGCAACACTCAGTATAATACATCACATATGCTGCTTGCTACTGCTGTATATATCCTGATGCTAGTGACCTCTAATATTACTGCTATCTCCAGAATCCCTGCACATTGTAATATGATATTCAAACTGGCGCCGTTATATACACGTCAAAAATAAAGGGAACACTTAACAACACAATGAACTCCAAGTCAATCAACTTTCTGTGAAATCAAATGTCCATTAGAACCAACTGATTGACAATAAGTTTCACATGCTGTTGTGCAAATGGAATAGACAAAAGGTGGAAATTATAGGCAATAGCAAGACACCCCAATAAAGGGAGTGGTTCTGCAGTTGGTGACAACAGACCACTTCTCAGTTCCTATGCTTCCTGGCTGATGTTTTTGGTCATTTTGAATGCTGGCGGTGCTTTCACTCTAGTGTAGCATGAGACGGAGTCTAACCCACACAAGTGGTCAGGTAATGCAGCCTCATCCGGATGGCAACTCAATGCGAGCTGTGGCAGAAGGTTTGCTGTGTCTGTCAGCGTAGTGTCCAGAGCATGGAGGCGCTACCAGGAGCCAGGCAGTACATCAGGAGAGTGGAGGAGCGTAGGAGGGAACAACCCAGCAGCAGGACCGCTACCTCGCTTGTGCAGGAGGAGCACTGCAGAGCCTGTTAAAATGACCTCCAGCAGGCCGCAATGTGCATGTGTCAGCATATGGTTCACAAGGGTCTGAGGATCTCATCATCGGTACTAATGGCAGGACTTGACTAGCCTGCACTGAGCCCTGACTCAGACCCACGAACACCTTGGGATGAATTGGAACGCCGACTGCAAGCTGGCAAATGTCCAAAATAGTGCTGACTTTACTAATGCTGTTGTGGATGAATTGAGTGTTCAACATTTCTGGGAAGGCTTTCCACTATTGTGGAGGCTGTTATAGCAGCAAAGGGGAACTAACTCCATATTATGCCATGATTTTTGATAAGATGTTCGATGGTGTCCATACTTTTGGTCATGTAGGTACTTCTAGTGTTTTATTTCATTTGTTCTACCTTGTTATTGTACTACATTGTTTGGGTTTAAGTGCTTGAAGGATGTGACATTAAACATGTGTTACAGGTGGTGTAAATGCTGTATTCCCTCTGCTTTTTTCCCTCTGTAGTGGCTCACTGTGCGTAATCCAGAAGATATTTCACACTGGAGAACTGTACGCGGCACGACTGTCCTGTCTGCTGCGCTAAGAACGCCAGTGACAAGAAGAACCAGCAAACGTGAGTAGTACCACACACACTGATCTAGGATCGTTTACTGATCCCCATATATCAACCATTAGGGTGTAAATCCAAAACTGAACTAGATCAGTGACTAGAGACCACATCATCCTACTCATGAGTACTTATCACTCATAAGACAACGCACTGTAGGTATTTATATCCTAGCTTGTGTTCTCTAGCTGGTCTTAAGATTGTTTGTGCTGTCTTGCCAATGACCGTAGATCTAGGGCAAGATGCACAATCAGATCTGGGACCAGGCTAGCTGTTCCACGGGCTGGCTGTGAACAGCTCGATGAGCAAGAGTGGATCCTGCTGGCTGTAATCGAGACGCAGGAGGGAGAGGGGGATGGAGGCATGGAGGGTGTGTGGCTGTTCTGCTGAGCGATTGGCTGGTGGACTGTGTTCATTTAAACCCCCAGATGACTGCCTGCCTCCTGGATGCTTTTTCTCTCTTTCTCCTTTCTTGTTCTCACTCTGTTAATTGCTCTCTCTCTCTCATCGCTTTGCTTACTCTGCTTTCTTGTTTTTTCCTTTGCTCTTTGACTCCTTACTTTCCTCTCGTTCCTCCGCTTGCCTCTCTCTCTCTGTCGCATCTTTCATCACTGTTCTTCAGAGGTTTGTTTCTCTCTGCTGATTCACATGCTGGAAAAGCACAATGGCACCATGACTACTCCTGCCCAGTGTAAATAGCAAGCAGCGTTCAGTTCGTCTCCCTCTGATTTTTTGTTGTCTTAATATGCGTCCCATTGCACCTATTCCCTACAATAATACCAGGGCCATAGTCAACTATAGGGAATAGGGTGCCAATTGGGATGCAAGCTTAGAGTAGTATGTTGGCTGAACTCTATTTAATATGCAGATTTTACACATGTAATACCCCCTGAAGGAATTTCTACTGCTCTTGTGTCACAATGTGGTTAAACCACTACGATTAGAACCATATCTGCTGTTTCACACGGCTATCTCATGGCAAGTAAAGTTCCAAGAATAAATATCAATCAAGTTATGAAAGCTTTGTGTGTGTGTGTGTGCGCTGATTGTGTGTATACATGAATGTGTGCCTACATGACCGTGTGTATATTTGTGTTTGATTACATTGTATAGGACTATAGCTTACAGCATATGTTTACATTGTCAAATCAATCAAAATCAATGTTAACTAGAATCTCTCTCCCCCCTCCAGCCTTGCTGAGTTCCCCCAACGCTGCCCTCCAGAACTCCCTGGCCTCTGTGGTCTCTGGCCCCCCCAGCGCCCCCTCCCTCAACACCCCCACCCCCATTGACCCCTCCTCCATGCAGAGGGCCTATGCCGCCCTGGGCCTGCCGTACAGCAACCAGACCCCCACCCCCGGTCAGACCCCCCCAGGGGAACAGAACGCTACCCAGGGGCAGCATCCACAGCTGATGAGACCCATCAATGCACTAGGTGAAGAGTGGTTTTGTATAGCAGGGCTGTGTTCATTAGGACACTCCACAGAATACATTTGGAAATGTTTTMMAATGGAAAATGGGAATTAGTGTTTTCTTATTGGACCAGGTCAGGTGGTCGCCCTGGGACACCCTGTTTCAATCAATTTTCTGTTTGCTGCCTAATGAGTACGATCCCAGGTGTGTCAGTTTGGGAGAAGTGTTTGATTAAGAGACCATAGTTTAGTCAGTCTCRATTGGACCTTGCTCAACAGGTTTTATTGTTTAGTTAACTGTCTCGTAACAGTTTCTACTTAACTGCGTAAACATTAAAGCGTGTGTGTGCGCTTCTGTCTTGTCTGACGAGACGTGTGTGTGTATAATACAATCTTAACTTGCGTCTAGACACATACAGATTCTAACTTGCCGTGTCTCTGTTTCTCCAGGTAACCAGATGGCTCTGGGGGGCGGGGCGATGGGCGTGGCCTCGTCAGATCAGACCAATCTGCACTCAGACTCTCTCAACACCAACAAGTGAGTCTCAGCAAACATACATCATGTCTAGGAGCTGTGCCAAGGAATTGATTGATTGAATAAGTGGTTATTCAAAAAAACTGTTGCTTTAGCTGAGAGGAAACAGATCAAGTGACTGAAACATGAAAGTAGGCGTATAGCACGATCATGGATAATAAGTCAATACATTTAGCTGTATTGAAGATTCTCTCACACAGGTTCCTATATGAATTGACTTGTTGACACAGCACCAGACTTAATTGAATTGTAAATCCTCATGAGCTTTTGTTCAGGCCTARGTAAGATGTTTCCCCTTGTCCTAATCTCCCCCTCTCCTCCCCATGTCAGTCAGCTGCTGTCCGACGGGTCAGGTGTTGGCTCCATGGGAGGTAGCCTGCCRACCGCCGCCCCCCTCTCAGCATCGGGAGTCAGGAAGACCTGGCATGAACACGTCACTCAGGACCTCCGCAACCACCTCGTCCACAAACTGTACGTCCAGATGGCTGCAGTGGGAAAACGACCATAGAAAACTGTTAAAATACTCTTATCTCAATGGAATACTCAACACAAGTCTCTCAGAGTCGTGGTTCAGTTCCAAAGCAGTGGTTTTGTATTGTGACTCACCGGGAGCCTTTAGCTGTATTGTCACCCACCACACAAACAACTTCCTAGTCACAACCACCCACATCCACTTATATCAGAAGCTCTGTAATGAGAAAGTCATGTTCTTAAGGTGACATAAGCAGTGAACCACTTGAAAAGATTCTAGAGACTCCGAGTCCTTCCCATGTTCATTAGTTTGTTTATTCAATGCCTCTGCTCTCTCCCTCTACTTCTTTCTGTTCAGAGTACAAGCCATTTTCCCCACCCCAGATCCGGCAGCTCTAAAGGATAGGCGGATGGAGAACCTGGTGGCATACGCTAGGAAGGTCGAGGGGGACATGTACGAGTCTGCCAATAGCAGGGTACGACACACACACACACAAGCTAGGAAGGTGGAGGGGTACAGTGCATTCGGAAAGTATTCAGACCCCTTTCCACATTTTGTTACATTACAGCCTTATTCTAAAATGGATTAAGTTGTTTTTTCCTCATCAATCTACACACAATAGSCCATAATGACAAAGCAAAAACAGATTTTTAGGAATGTTTGCAAATGTTTTAAAAATAAACACATTTTCAGACCCTTTACTCAGTACTTTGTTGAAGCACCTTTGACAGCGATTACAGCCTCAAGTCTTCTTGGGTATGACGCTACAAGCTTGGCACACCTGTATTTGGAGTTTCTCAAAAATGTTCTCTGCAGGGCCCCTCGATCTGTCAAGTTGGATGGGGAGCGTTGCTGCACAGCCATTTTCTGGTCTCCAGAGATATTTGATTAGGTTCAAGTTCGGGCTCTGGCGGGTCACTCAAGGGCATTCAGAGACTTGTCCCTAAGCCACTCCTGCATTGTCTTGGCTGTTTGCTTAGGGTTGTTGTCCTGTTGGAAGGTGAACCTTCACCCCAGTCTGAGAACCTGCTCCAGAGCACTCAGGACTTCATCAAGGATCTTTTTATACTTTGTTCCGTTCATCTTTGCCTCGATCCTGACTGGTCTCCCAGTCCCTGCTGCTTAAAAACATCCCCACAGCATGATCCTGCCACCACCATGCTTCACCGTAGGGATGGTGCCAGGTTTCCTCTGGGTGTGACGCTTGGAATTCAGGCCCAAAAGACTCTTGTTTTTCATGGTCAGGGACCTTTAGGTCTCAAAACAAATTCCAAGCGGGCTGTCATGTGACTTTTACTGTTGAGTGGCTTCCATCTGGTCACAACCATGAAGGCCTGATTGGTGTAGTGCTGCAAAGATGGTTGTCCTTCTGGAAGGTTCTCCCATKTCCACAGAGGAGCTCTGGAGCTCTCTGTCAGAGTGACCATCGGGTTCTTGGTCACCTCCCTGACCAAGACCCTTCTCCCTCAATTGATCAGTTTTGCCTGGCGGCCAGCTCTAGCAAGAATCTTGGTGGTTCCAAACTTCTTCCATTGAAGAATGATGGAGGCCACTATGTTCTTGGGGACCTTCAATGCTGCAGATATTTTTTGGTGTTCTTACCCAGATCTGTGCTGCGACACAATCTTGTCTCAGAGCTCTACAGACAATTCCTTCGAGCTCATGGCTTGGTTTTTGCTCTGACATGCACTGTGGGACCTTATATAGACAGGTGTGTGCTTTTCCAAATGATGTTCAATCAATTGAATTTACCACAGGTGGACTCCAATCAAGTTGTAGAAACATCAAYGAGGATGATCAATGTTAACAGGATGCACCTGAGCTCAATTTCGAGTCTCATAGCAAAGGGTCTGAACCTGTTTTCGCGTCGTCATTATGGGGTATTGGGTGTAGATTGAGGGAAAAAATTATATAACCAAGGGGTCTGAATACTTTCTGAACGCACTGTACGATTCTGCCAACTTTAGGGTACGATTCTGCCAACATTAGGGTAAGACGACGCAAGGTGGAGGGGGGCATTAGGGTACGACGCGCACTGGGAAGGTGGAGGGGGACATGTACGAGTCTGCCCACATTAGGGTACGATGCGCGCTGGGAAGGTGGAGGGGGACATGGATGAGTCTGCCCACATTAGGGTACGATGCGCACCCTGGGAAGGTGGAGGGGGACATGGATGAGTCTGCCCACATTAGGGTACGATGCGCACGCTGGGAAGGTGGAGGGGGACATGGATGAGTCTGCACACATTAGGGTACGATGCGCACGCTGGGAAGGTGGAGGGGGACATGGATGAGTCTGCCCACAGCAGGGTACAGCCGCGCGAGCGCTTGGGAAGGTGGAGGGGGAACATGGATGAGTCCTGCCACATTAGGGTCAGCGCGCGCGCTGGGAAGGTGGAGGGGACATGGATGAGTCTGCCCACATTACGGTACGATGCGCACGCTGGGAGGTGAGGGGGGACATGGATGAGTCTGCCCACAGCAGGTACAGCGCGCGCGCTGGGAAGGTGGAGGGGACATGGATGAGTCTGCCCACATTAGGGTACGATGCGCACGCTGGAAGGTGGAGGGGGACATGGATGAGTCTGCCCACATTAGGGTACGATGCGCACGCTGGAAGGTGGAGGGGGACATGGATGAGTCTGCCCACAGCAGGGTACAACGCGCGCACTGGGAAGTGGAGGGGGACATGGATGAGTCTGCCCACATTAGGGTATGACACGCGCGCTGGGAAGGTGGAGGGGGATATGGATGAGTCTGCCCACATTAGGGTACGATGCGCACGCTGGGAAGGTGGAGGGGACATGGATGAGTCTGCCCACAGCAGGGTACAACGCGCGCGCTGGGAAGGTGAGGGGACATGGATGAGTCTGCCCACAGCAGGGTAACAACGCGCGCGCTGGGAAGGTGGAGGGGATATGTGAAGTCTGCCAACAGCAGGGTCCACAGCTCACATTCCCCAGAAACGAGCCCCTTGAATAGTCCTCAGTGTCCTGCTTTTATCTGTTCTATCAGTTTGTGCTCTTACCAACACTTGAGCACTGAAGTTGATGAGCCATACTGGTGGTAAACTAGTTTTTATGCATTCTAATAGTTGTAGTTTTTAGACTGCTAGATTGTTTTGAACTACATTACCCAACCATTTTATTCATTCATTTGTTGTCTCCCTGCAGGATGAATACTACCACTTTCTGGCAGAGAAGATCTATAAAATCCAGAAGGAGCTGGAGGAGAAGAGGAGGTCTCGGCTCCAGAAACAGATCATCAACCAGGGGCCTCTGACGGCTGCAGGAGCCCAACAGCAGCCTGGAGGTCTCCCGCAGCCCAACACCCTGGGCCCTGGGCAGTCTGTTAGGCCACAGAGTGAGTACCAAGCCATAACCCTAAACCCTAACATTCTGGAGGTGGTAGTAGTGGTGGGGGTAGTCCAAAGCCAGGGCTTTTCTTGAACTGTTTGGGGGGTTGCTTTTCTGCCATCTTTGTTTGCTGCTCTTCTCCAACCCTTAACTTATCCTGCTGTCTTTCTCTGCTTCCTCCTCTTCCTCAGATGGACCTGTGTCTATGCCCAATGTGCCAAATCAGATCATGAATCGCATGCAAATTGTTCAAGGTACCAACCCCAACCTAGGTTTTCTTACTTAAGGCAATTTGTGTGTGTGGTGTGAATCTGCGTATTTGTGTCGATCAAATTGATGTATGCGCTTGGCATCTCTCTACAGGTGTGTTGTGCGTCATGTCCTGTGTGCGTGGTGAGGGCGCGTGCGTGGTGAGGGCGCGTGCGTGGTGAGGGCGCGTGCGCGGTGAGGGCGCGTGCGTGGTGAGGGCGCGTGTGCGTGGTGAGGGCGCACGTCTTGACTGACGTTGTGCTCCACCTCTCCTCTGCAGGGCTCAATCAGTTCAGCCCCATGGCCCTGCCCAACATCCAGATGTCCCAGCAGCCTCTAGGGCCCCGTGCCGCCTCCCCCATGAACCACCCCACACAGATCAACATGGGCTCCGTCCCCTCCGTGAGTACCACACACACACACTAGGATATACAAGGGTGTCCTGTCAACACCTCCCATAGTGCGCTAATTTTGACCAGAGCCCTATGTAGGGAATAGGGTGCCATTTGGGACGCAGCACATAATGTTCTCTCCAGCCATGACTCACCGTATGTTGGAGAGTATTTTTAGTGGCCAAGAGAGAAGTGTCAGTTAGGGCCTTTTGTTAGGTTGAAATGATGCAGCAGCACCACTCCTCTGAGGTACAGCACTGCTGGCATGGTTTACTGTTGTACCAAGACTGACTGAGAGAGGGGGGGTGGAGAGAGAAGAATGGAGAGAACAAGGGATGTGAGAGAGAGGGGGAAGGATGGAGAGATGGGGATGGAGAGTTTGTACTCCCAGCATTCCCTCTTAACGCTCAGCAGCATCACAGCGACTGTTCTTTAGTAAAACCGTAGCGTGGGATGCGGGAGTTACAGGGGTCACGTTTCAGCACACAACGCGCCATTTATTTTAGTTTTCCTAGTGCTTTGTCAGTCAGAGCGCCGCTTGCTCACTGATGACGCCGCCTTGTCGAGAGCTCTCGTAGTGATAATTGATGATCTCTCCCCTTATAGACAACCCCTCTGTTGGTGCTGTCTGGAAGAGATGGCACAGTGACTAATTGAAATGGCAAACTGGTTGTATTCAGATTTTAAATTGGTATTCACATAGGCTTGAAGGGATACATTGAAATTATGCTGTATTKTAGGGGCCCCCGACTATAGCATTAAGGCTGGCATACTACTCTTTACGCTTCATTGTGTTTGTGTATATCTAGGATTTGATTGATTGGTTCTCCTATTACCACGGTAACACTCTCTCCTCCTCAGATGGGTCTGTCTCCCTCGCGGATGCCACAGGCCCAGGGCATGCTGGGAGCCCACGGCGGCGGTGGCAGCATGGTGGGCCAGACAGCCAATCAAAATAGTCAATTCCATCCCCCTCAGATCCCATTTCCCCCCTCTACCTCCGCCCATGAATGCTAACAACCTGGGTCTAGCCAGCCCCCAGGCACAGGCTTGCTGTCACACAGGTATAAGATAAAGGGAGTGAGGGTCTAGATAGATGGTGGGAGGGAAGCCTGGGCTACTTCACAAGAATGAGAAGATGGATGGCGGGTTCAATTTCCCACTAAAATCAGTAACCGTCACAACTCACACACTGACTTTCATGAAGGTTCCCTTCTTAACTCAAGTCTCTGTGTGTGTTTGGTTATGTGTATGTAATCGTGTGTTCTGTGTCGTCTTCTGTTGTGTGTGTGCCTCCTCTCTCTCCCTACAGCAGCAGTCCCGCAGCAGCAGAGTGCTAACCTCCCCATGATGCACTTGGTGGTCCCCTGGGCCCCAGCTCCCCCCAGCCCCCCCTGCGCTCCACTCCTCCACCCTCTTTCCTCCCACAGGGGGCCCACCAACTAACCTGCAGCCCCCCAAGCCCTCCAGCCGCAGCTCAACCCCCACCCTTTCCACCCCCGTCCTGGTCCTTCCAACACCCCCTCCCCGCCCAAACACTAACCCAGACCCCACCACATACCCCCTCCAGCCACAGACTCAGTCCCAACCCCAACCGAGCTTCCTACAGTGCAGCCCCCGACCACGCCGGTGAGCAGCCCTGAAGACCGCATGGCATGCCCTTCCACCTTGAACTTCTACCTACGACATCCTTTCTAACCTCTCCACCTTCAACCCTTTCTGCGTTGACCTTTTACCTCCGTTGACCATGCCATCTTGTGTTCTAGCAGCATGACAACCAGTCACCAAACTCACTAGTCTCTCACTCACTGATTTCACAAATTGTGAAGAACTTGCTTTCCACTAAAATGCTCATTTGACCCTCTTTTTAACTTCCTCCTTTTTCCCTTTTTCTTTCTTTTGCTCACTCTCCTTTTCTCGCTCTTCCCCTCTCACTTGCCTCTCTCCTTCTCCCTTCTCTCTTTCAGCTTTCTCAGACAGGTCCAGTCTGGATAACAGGGTCGCCACCCCAGCTTCTGCCGCCAGCGCGACTTGCATTCACACTCCCAGCATGCTTTGCCTGACCTGCCGGCCCAGGAGACCAAGCCGAGCCCCGGCTTAGGACCAGCCGAGTTTGAGTCGGCAATGCAAGACCCAGCCCAAGATGGAGGGGTGTTTTGTTGGCATTCATTCAGCTTGTTAAGCTGAGCTCCAAAGAATCATGTGGAGTCCCATCCATGTCATTAGACAATGTTAATCATAGAAATAGAAGCTATGAATCAACATGGTTTATACTGTAAACAAGGCATTTCCCCTAGCTTTATTAATTGCCCATCTTTACTTCCTGTTTGCAGACTGAGAGACTCTGGTTCCCTGTCAGTGAAGAGGAGCCAGAAGAAAAGCAGGTGCCAATGGAGGACTGAGGAGAAGAAGCTGGAAATGAAGACTGAGCCCAAAGAGAGGAGGAGAGCCCACACCACAGTGTCCTTATCCCCTTCTCCAGTCACGGAAAAAAGTAGCTCTCTCTCTCTCCTCTCCTCTCTCTGCCAAAGCAAGTGAAATGGATAATTAAAACATAAAAATGTTCTAAAATAATAAAGACATTATGTCATTATTCTATATACTAGTTGTAATGGTGTCAAATAGTTAAAGTACAAAAGGGAAAATAAATATAGGTTGTATTTACAATGGTGTTTGTTCTTCACTGGTTGCCTTCTTTGTTACAGGTCACATCTGCTGCTGTGATCACACTGTATTTCACCCAATAGATATGGGAGTATCAAAAATGGTATTCTGCCACCTTTCTCTCCTCTCTCTCGCCAGTTCTCCTAGCCATCTCTCGCCATTCTCTCTAGCCATCTCTCGCCATTCTCTCTAGCCATCTCTCCGCCATTCTCTCTAGCCATCTCTCGCCATTCTCTCTAGCAATCTCTCTCTTCTCCGCCGTTCTCCTCTAGCAAATCTCTCTCTTTCCTCTCCCGTTCTCTCTAGCAATCTTCTCTCTCTCTCTCAGACATCTCTCTCCTTCCCTCAAGAAGAGACTAGGGACAGGACAAGGAATTGGTCTAGGATGAAACTTATTAAAAACAAACCTATAAATCTCTTCTCTCCATATCTGTTCCAGTCTTGTAAGCCAGAGGAGCTGCGCCAGCCCTCATGCCCACCCTAGAGTCTCTTTACAGAACAGGACCCAGAGTCCCTCTACCCTTCAGACAGCCTGTAGACCCCATGGTACTGGGCATCCCAGTGAGTACACACCAGACACGCTACAGACAGGACCCCAGAGTTCTCTACCCTCAAACAGCCTGTAGACGCCCCATGTTAACTGGGCATCCCAGTGATGTACACACCAGACAACGCACCAACACAGACCCAGATCCTCTACCCCCTTTCAGACAGCATGTAGACCCCATGATGCAGGGCATTCCAGATACACACAGACACGCTACAACCAGACCCAAAGTCTCTACCCTTCAGACAAAAGCATGTAGACCCATTGTTCAGCATCCCATGAGACACACAACACCTACAACAGACCCAGAAGTACTTCTACCCTTCAGACAGCCTGTAAACCCCATTAACTGTGATCCATGAGTTTACCACCACAGACACGCTACAGCGACCAGGACCCAGAGTCTCTCTACCCTTCAGACCAGCATGTAGACCCCATTGCCAAGGCATCCCAGTGATCACACCAACACGCTAACAGAACAGACCCAGAGTCTCTACCCTTCAGACACATGTAGCCCATTGTGCCAGGCATCCCCATGAGTACCACACAGACCACGCACAACAGCCGACCCCAGAGTACTCTAACCCTTCCAAAAGGCATGTAAGACCCCATGTTTTGCGGGCGCGCATCCCAGTGATACACAACACACACCTACAACAACCAGATCTCTACCCTCAGACAGCATGTAGACCCATGTACTGGGCATCCCATGTATACACACAGACCCGGCTACAGACAACCCAGATCTCTACCCTTCAGACAGCCTGTAACCCCATGTACTGTGGCCATCCCATGATTTACCAAACACCAACACGCTTACAGACAGACCCAGAGTCTCTACCCTTTCCAGACAGCATGTAGACCCCCATGGTTACCGGCATCCCAGTGAACACACAGACCACCTACAACATGACGCCAGAAGTCTCTACCCTTCAACAAGCGTATAGACCCCCAGACTGGGCATTCCCAGTGAGTACACACAACACGCTACAGAGCAGGACCCCAGATCTCTACCCTCAACAGCCTCGTAGACCCCATACTGGCATCCCAGGATACCACACAGACACCTACAGACAGGACCAGAAAGTCTCTACCTTCAACAGCCTGTAGACCCCATTGACTGGCATCCGATACACACAAACACGCTACGAACAAGAACCAAGTCCCGACCCTTCCAGACAGCCTGTAGAACCCCATGGGTTGACAGGGCCATCCCAGTGAAGTACACACCAAGACACGCCTACAAACAGACCCAGGGGCTCTACCTCAGTCATTCCACCTGAAAGCGCTCTCCATTCTACAAACATCGAATTCGACTCCTAAACCAACCTGCCCAACATTCACGCAACTTTCTGCTTACCAACACGCAATTCTCTGTCCTTGTACTCAGTACAGAGATCCCAGTTAAAGTAGCAGAAAATGAATAGGCCTAACATTTCTTTTTATTAATAAAAAAACATGAATACAAAATAAATCCTCTGATAAATCTACATTCCATTCTCAAACCTGCAACACCACAGGAAACATGACAGAGTTTCTCAACGACATGGAGAATAATACATCGTGTAATTGACGTACCTACCCCGTGTTCCCCCTCCTGTTTGTTGTACTGTTGATTTTGCCGACTGTCAGACTGTAACGTAAACTACCACAATTCCACTCCGTGTGTGTGGAAAGTAAAGACACTAAGTTGTCAAGCAACATTTACGAACATAAGGCATGACACTCATGGCTCATCAACAGTGCCAGCAGCTTCAACTCGCATTATGCTAGCTGCAATAATTAAATGGAAAACGAAAAATAACCTTAGCAGAAGTTGATTACATTACATCTGACACATCCCGATTAGTTGTTATTTCCAGATAAATACAGGATCACGCAACCTAGCGTAAACTGTAAGTTATATCCACTCACACAAGAGCATTACCAAAAGAAAACTGAAAAATAAATATAAAACCTTAGCATAAATAGGAGTGCGGGAGTTTAAGACAGAAGCAGCTAATGATAAAAATCAGATGAGTGTCGGTATTACTATGAGCCAAAGCTTCTAAAATTTCCCGTCTGCACGAGATTTGAGATTTTATACATTTTGAAACTCTGAAAATTATGTATGCACTGCAAAAAATACAAAATAGCACCCTTTACATAGAGTGAAACAACCAACTCTTCTACAGAAACAGCTACAGATTCCCTTGCGTACCTACTGAACAGCTTCAGATTCCCTTGCGTCAGACCTACGAACAGCGTTCAGATTCCCTTCTGCGTAGGCCTAGCTAAACAGCTTCAGTTTCCCCTTTCGACCTATCTGAACGCGTTTCAGATTCCCTTTGCGTAGCCTACACTGAACAGCTTCGGAATTCCCTTATGCAGTAGCCACTGAACAGCGTCGATCCCTTCGATTAGCCTACTGAACAAGCGTTCGAGCTTTCCCCTTTGCGGGAGCCTACTGAACACCGGTCGATTTCTCTTCTAGCCTACTGAACCTACTTAAAAGTATGAATCTTTTATTTATGTTTTGTAAAATACTTTTTCAGAGGACTGAACATGAAATGTACTGGTGTCAAACCTACGCTCTACCTGGAGAGACACAACCAGCTTTCTGACGAGGAGCTGTCCATTGGCCAGGACACCCGCACCTCCTTAGGAAYCCAAGGCAAGCTGGATCTGAAYACCTATGCAGATGTCAGAAACTTATTTTCTTCTGCAGTAGACTACATGTTGCTGAAATTTCCATTTGGAGATGTGCTCCTCCAGCATGCTGTGGTCGCTGACATTGCCAACAGGCAGACTGCCAAGTTCTCATCCCTCAACTTTTTCATGGCACACTTTCCCTGCATTATTCCTGAGGGAGCCTCTGTTGATCTGGTGGAAGATGAGTTTAGACTATTAGGCAACACCATTTGAGCAGAGTCTGGTCAACATGCGCACGGATCAGGCCTGGAGAGAAATCAGCACAATGAAAAGGGGGGGCAGCCTGGTCTACTCCCACCTTTCGGCTGAGATGCTGGGGATATTGGTCATTTTCCACAGCAATGCAGACTGAGAACGAACATTCAGTCTCGTTTCGAAGAACAAAACCCAGTACAGAGCCTCCCTCAGTACAGACCTGCTGAGTGCCCTTGTTACCAAGGTTTCAATGATTGCCAGAAGAACTGTTTGCCACAGAGAAGTCTACCAAGATACCCTGCTGCGTAAGACTAAATCTGCTAGCTACCTGTCTAGGAAATGGTTTCCTGAACATTTGAAGGTCTTCTGAAGATTTGTTCTCACTCACTGTTTCCTATCATAGCTTTTTCCTTTATTATGGATAACATGTTTTTGATGCTCTGCTTCAAACATTTGTTCTTATCATATCAGAGTTWWAAAAAAAAAWGTTTTATCGTGGATAAGACGTTTGTACATTTTTTACCTAAACAAATAACTTATTTGTTTAATCAAATAAAAAAAAKTCCAAGAATAAAGGCCCTTTGTTCTTTCTAATTAGATCTTGTTGATGTGTGTAAATGGAATGCTGTCAAATAAAGTATTCCAACCTTTTATAGACTTGATTTGGTACAATTCTATAATTGCGATCAGACTAACAAACAGCTCTCGCACGAGTGTGCGGTGGGGAAAGAACTCCAATTCGGCCCGTACTACGCGCTCGAGGTCAATCGCCAATTTGCCGCGCGCGTCTGGTACTCTAAAAAGTTGGACAGGGTTGGCAGGTCTGCTAATATTTTAGGATGAATCATGGGTTATATTCACTTTATTTTCTATGAAAATATGTCTGCATATGTTTGTTAGGTGTAGCAATTGACTGATGCGGTCTGATGAACAACTGACTTTCTTCCCTCCAGGACTACTTTGACATCGTGAAGAACCCCATCGACCTGTCCACCATAAAGCGTAAGCTGGACACGGGTCAGTACCAGGAACCCTGGCAGTACGTGGAAGACATCTGGGTCATGTTCAACAATGCCTGGATCTACAACCGCAAGACGTCCCGCGTCTACAAATTCTGCTCCAAGCTGGCCGAGGTGTTTGAGCTGGAGATAGACCCCGTTATGATGAGCCTTGGCTACTGCTGCGGCCGCAAGGTGAGATGAAGGGATGGGAGGCTGGGAGGGTGGTGGAGGGAGGGTGGTGGAGAAAGGGAGGGAGGGTGGTGGAGAAAGGATGGATGGGAAGGTGGTGGAGGAAAGGATGGGAGGGTGGTGGAGAAAGGAGGGTGGTGGAGGATGGAGGGTGGTGGAGGAAGGGAGGGATGGGAGGTGGTGGAGGAAGGAGGGATGGGAGGGGTGGTGGAGAAAGGATGGATGGGAAGGTGGTGGTGGAGGAAGGATGGGAGGGGTGGTGGAGAAAGGGAGGAGGGTGGTGGAGGGAAGGGTGGGAGGGTGGTGAGGAAGGGATGGAGGGGAGGGTGGTGGAGGAAGGGAGGGATGGAGGGTGGGTGGTGGAGGAGGGATGGAGGGGAGGGTGGTGGAGGAAGGGAGGGATGGGAGGGGTGGTGGAGGAGGGAGGGATGGTGGTGAGGAAGGGGAGGGAGGATGGGGAGGGTTGGAGGAAGGGAGGGAGGGATGTGGTGGAGGAAGGGAGGGAGGGATGGGATGGTGGTGGAGGAAGGGAGGGAGGATCGGAGGCAGAGATTGTTTTCATCTCTGAAATGAACTTTTCTTGCAAATCTGAATTCTAACATTTTCTTGTTGGCCACTTCCTTTGCAGTATGAGTTCTCTCCTCAAACTCTCTGCTGTTATGGTAAGCAGTTGTGCACCATACCAACCGGCGGCACCTACTACAGCTACCAGAACAGGTAAGCGTTGCCTCTCTGCGCTAAATGGCAGAGTGCTCAATCAGAACACTGCCCCCTTGCTCCACCTGGTGTTCAGGTCATGTAACTTCAGCTAGTTTTTCCTCTGCATGCGTTAGGATGGGGTTGTGCAGCACAGCGGCCGTGGCGTGTGAATAGATAGCATAACGCTGTAACACAAGGCCGCATGCTCTGAGCCCGTATTAATAAAGCATCTCCGATTAGGAGTGCTGATCTAGGATCAGTTTGGCCTTTTAGATTACCAGATAACGCCTTAAGATAACATGGATCGGGGGGGGGGGATCTGATCCTAGATCAGCACTCGTTTGCAGAATGGTTTATGAATATACAGGCCCTGATCTCTCTTGCAGCATGGTCTACTGTTCTGACACTCCCAAGTTTTAATGGAAAGATTTGCATTGAAGTTTAATGTACAAGTACTGTACAACTCTGACATAGGAATGACTTTTCTGATGTTCATATGCACTGACAACCTTTTTAGGTAGTCATCGTATTTCAGATCTGTACATTTAGCAGACACTTTTATCCAGAGTGACTTAGTTAATGCATCTACTTAAGGCAGCTAGGTACGACAACCACAATTCAGTTATATCTAGTTGAGGCACATGGATGTTTTCCATGTCTGTTGGTGCTCTTTGGGCCTGGTGCCATTTTCTGTGTTGCTATAGTGTATGTGTGTGTCTCGTCTTGTTCCAGGTATCATTTCTG
Source organism: Salvelinus sp. IW2-2015 (assembly GCF_002910315.2). Taxonomy (NCBI): domain Eukaryota; kingdom Metazoa; phylum Chordata; class Actinopteri; order Salmoniformes; family Salmonidae; genus Salvelinus; species Salvelinus sp. IW2-2015. The sequence continues at coordinate 19,279 of NW_019945472.1, read as the reverse complement.
TGAGAAGTGCTTCAATGAGATCCAGGGGCACAATGTGACGTTAGGGGACGACCCAGCACAACCACAGACGTGAGTCAACCCGTCTCTGCTTGTTCTCCGGTTCACTTCATTCATCTCATTCAAACTCCAATAGAATCTTGTTTTATATTCAGGTATTTGCAGTAAATGTTTGTTTCATGTCATGATTTAACCGTGTCATCTAACCAGTTGCTGTCTTCTCTGCCTCCTCAGAATGATATGTAAAGACCAGTTTGAGAGGAAGAAGAACGATACACTAGACCATGAACCGTAAGGCTCTTTAACCAGCCATCTGTATGTGTATGGCTCACACTCACTCCATATACCTTTCATATCAGCCTGCTGCTCCTGCAGATGTCCTGACTAGACTTCCTGGTCAGCTCTGAAGCGCCGTCTGGTGTTTCGTTTTATATCACCTAGGGGAGCATTTCAACATGTACACCTTTGGCCACGTGCTTGATTTTCAATAGGCAACATAAGAGCCACTCATAGATCTCCACTTTTGCGCACCTTTTCATTTCCGTTCTATTTACACATTTGAGGTTTATTATAACAAAAAGTCTCATTTTTTAAAAATGAATATATAAATGAATAATGGCCTACATATGWGTATTGTGTTCCAACCCCTCCTACAAAGGCGCACTTGCATTGGTCTGCTTGCACGTGCGTAAGAACTGGAGGAATATMAAGTGAATGTTGATCTCTCTATYGCTTCCTGTTCTAGCAGTCAAGCCAGTCAGCACTCTTACATATCGTGAACAGTACAATTGAAACAAACAAGAAGAGAAGCTGTTGACTTAAATGGGGGACATAACGGGTATAGCTGTTAATGGGTTTCTGTAGTAAACCAAGATGTGTTTTTGTCACCAGGTTTGTTGACTGTAAAGATTGCGGACGGAAGATGCATCAGATATGTGTTCTACACTATGACGTCATCTGGCCATCCGGGTAAACATTCAGCCTAACCTCTGACAGTGTCACAAAATGGTGGTGAGATACCAGTTACATGAATGACTCTTTTTCTTTCTCTCACTCTGCAGATTCATCTGTGACAACTGTTTGAAGAAGAGGGGAAAACACGGAAAGACAACAAGTTTTCAGCAAAACGTACGTCCTCTTTTCCATTCCCTGGCTATAAGCCCATCTTAAAGTGGCAATTAATCCGCAGTTGAAACAATAATCCCCGCCCCTGTTTCGGTACAAAGCTGAGTGATGGGGCTGGAGAAATGTAACTGCTTTCAAATTCATAGACCAAGCTATGGATGCAAGGACTGACCATCTGTGGTATCAAAAATATAGTGTTAATATAGGCTATATYGTGTTTGGTTACATTTACTTTGTTTTCAAACATTYGAGTAAAACAGCTTATTTTGGGMTCTGATGGGGTACGATGGWTGAACTGAGCTCATGAGCCATTTATAAGTTATATTTTTCAATAATCAATGTGTACACACTGTATCAATCCTTCAAGGTCATAATTTGATGTAGCAATTGCTGATTTCCCCTTTAAGAGTATTGGAATACTTAGCCAATTCGTCATGCAATATAACATTTTTTTWAAAGCCYAAATCTTTTTGAACGTCAGTTTTTAATAGCCTAGTTATTCAAGCTTTACAGAAGCCTTTCTCTATATGACAAACCACTTCCATATGGTAAATGTCATGGACTTATGACATCACTGGCGGTCTCCAATTACCTGCAGTAGCTCTCTCTCACCCACACATTTGCGGTTTTGCCTCTGGTATTTGTAGTACCAGAGAGCGTGTTTGACCTTTCCATGCACATGGCATTAAGCTAAATTAGACTCTGTCTGCACATTTATTCATACATAAAACATGTCCTTCTGAATGAAGGCTTGGTTTGTGACCTTTTGGACCAATCTCTCTCRGTGTGTGTGTGTAGGGTTGCAGACGACGCGGTTGGGCATGTACATCGAGGACCGGGTGAATAAGTATCTGAAGAGGCAGAACCACCCTGAGGCAGGGGAGGTGTGCGTACGAGTGGTGGCAAGCTCTGACAAAACTACAGAGGTCAAACCTGGCATGAAATCCAGGTAGAGACTGAGGAGTGGACACGCACGTGTAYTGCACTACCTAACATTTTAGAGTACTGACGGTYTACACATTTATTGCACTACTTTAGTTGTGCAGGCACTTTCACAGCATGTAAGGAAGTCTTGTCTGTACCTCAACATAGTCAATACACWAAATATTTGTCCACGCTCCTGTTTTATTGTTGCCAGTCAACAGTGTGGTCGGCACCCTTGTTTGACTTTGGCTTTGCAGAGAGCCCAAGAGATAAGAATACACCACATAAAACCTAATGATCATATATTCATCTCTTAAATCCCATGTTGTTGAACCTGCATGTTTGAGCAGACTGTAAACACTCCCTGTTACTGCCTTCAATGATCAGTTCATATTTAGCAGACGCTCCTATCCAGAGGGACTTACAGGAGCAAATTAGGGTTAAGCGCCTTGCTCAAGGGCACATCGACCTTTCGTTTACTGGCCCAAAGCTCTTAACTGCTAGGCTACCTGCCGCCCACTCATTTTGGCCTCTTTGACACGTGGTTAATGTTCGATGTAGACAGACGTCTGTCTTTCTGTTTTTTTCTGGTCAGGTTTGTGGACACCGGTGAGATGTCTGAGACCTTCCCCTACAGAACCAAAGCGCTTTTTGCCTTTGAGGAGATCGACGGCGTGGATGTGTGTTTCTTCGGGATGCACGTTCAGGAGTACGGCTCGGACTGCTCCTTCCCCAACACCAGGTCTGTACCTCTACATGGGGCTGGTCCGGAGTACCTGTACCCCTTACACGGGGCTGGTCCGGAGTACCTGTACCCCCTACATGGGGCTGGTTCAGAGTACCTGTACCCCCTACATGGGGCCTGGTTCAGAGTACCTGTACCTACAGGGGCTGGTCCGAGAAGTACCTGTACCCCTACACGGGGCTTGGTCCAGAGTAACCTGTACCCCCTACACGGGGTGGTCCAGAGTACCTGTTACCCCACCTACACGGGCTGGTCCAGAGTACCTGTACCCCTACACGGGGCTGGTCCAGAGTACCTGTACCCCTTACATGGGGCTGGTCAGAGTACCTGTACCCCCTACATGGGGCTGGTCCAGAGTACTGTACCCCTACATGGGGCTGGTCCAGAGTACCTGTACCCCTACAGGGGCTGGTCCAGAGTACTGTCCCCTACATGGGGCTGGTCCAGAGTACTGTACCCCCTACATGGGGGCTGGTCCAGAGTACCTGTACCCCTACATGGGGCTGGTCCAGAGTACCTGTACCGCCTACATGGGGCTGGTCAGAGTACTCTGTAAGCCTACATGGGGCTGGTCCAGAGTATCCTGTACCCCCTACATGGGGCTGGTCAAGTATTCTGTACCACCCTACATGGGGCTGGTTCCGAGAGTACCTGTAAATGGGCTACACGGAATGTGATGTGTTGGTAGACCCTTGATTCAGTAGTAACATATAAATAAATAAATGTAATACATTTTATAATGTGTTGTTGAAATAATTGATGACTTAATGGAAATGACTGAGCTAACTGATGACATTTGTTATTTCCTGTGTCTTCCTCCACAGACGGGTTTCATATCTTACCTGGACAGTATTCACTTCTCAAACCTCGACTGCTAAAGACGGCCGTCTATCATGAGATCCTTATTGGCTAACCTGGAGTATGTAGAAACTCGGGTTATGAAATGCATTCATATTGCAGTTCTCAAGTAAAAGCACTTTACTTGAATGAAGTAACTCCCCACTTGCATTAAATGTCCTCTACCAAAACAACCAACCGTTGTTCTTCTCCCCTCAGCTACTCTCAGGGTCACATCTGGGCGTGCCCCCCCAGCGAGGGGACGCTACATCTCCACTGCCACCCTGCCGACCAGAAGATCCCCAAAGCCCAAGAGGCTGCAGGAGTGGTACAGGAAGATGCTGGAGAAGGGCCTTCGCTGAGAGGATCCTCCATGACTTCAAGGTGATTTAGGATTAAGATTAAGGTTAGGATTAAGGTAAGGATTAAGGGTTAAAGTTAGATCCCCAAGCCCAAGAAGGCTGCAGGAGTGGTACAAAAAGATTGCGATACTGCTTTGTGAGAGGATCCTCCATGACTTAAAGGCAGGCCTCTAAATGGCTAAAGCATTTCAGGCCTATCTTGTAGGCTTTGTACAGTTGAGTCCCCAGCCTTGGCCTTGGGAAAGTTGTCTTCTGCAACCGGGCCAACCAAGCCTTCAACCTCTAAAGTGTTTTGAGATTTTGAATGTATTATAGGGCTAGAACAGCAACAAACCAGCCAAGCAGAAGACTCATATTAGTTGAACATTTGGTGTCCATTGTGACATTTAAAGTAATCTTCTTCTATGTTTTTCTCCAGGACATCTTCAAGCAGAGCGCAGAGGACTGTCTGACGGGGGCCAACGAGATGCCTACTTCGAGGGGGACTTCTGGCCCAACGTGCTGGAGGAGAGCATCAAGGAGGCTGGAACAGGAGGCGGAAGAGAGGAAGAGGAGAGGAACGTAAACCTGCTCCGACACACCTGAGGTGGGAGGAGGAGAGACGAGTCATAGGGTAGACCGATGATAGTACTAGAGACATCATTATCAATAGCTAACCTCCCTACATGAATACATAACTCCTACCTGTCTAGTCAAATTTGTCTTAAAATTTTTTATTCATGTGAAATAATTTATTAGTCGAATGCAATAACATGCCATGTGGTGAATGTTTGTGCCCTCACTGTCCAGATTTGTTAATTTGCCAAATATTTTTTTAACTCTTCCCTCTTTTCCCCTCAGGGCACGCCAGGGGGACACAGAAGAAAGCAAGAAGAAGAACAGCAAAAGACCAATAAGAACAAGGGCAGCGTGAGCCGAACCAATAAGAAGAAGCCTGGCATGCCGAATGTAGCCAATGACCTGTCCCAGAAGCTCTACGCCAGCCTCGACAAACACAAGAGGTATGATGACGTCAACACGCTTGCTTTGAAATGCATGTCGTCTTTCAATGGCTTTAAACTGTTTTATGAAGTTGTTTCTTAGAATGGTGCATGTGTAGGTTCTCTTCTATAACTCTGAGCTGGGATATTATTGGCCTGACCCAAACCCAATGGCAAACAATCAGGAATTGAGTGATGCTCTCTTTCTCTCTTCAAGAGTATTTCTCTCCTCTCTCCCTCCAGGTGTTCTTTGTGATCCACCTGCACTCAGCCCAGATGGCCAACATGTTGCCCCCCATCATGGACCCTGACCCCCTGCTGAACTGTGACCTGATGGACGGCCGTGACGCCTTCCTCACCCTGGCCCGGGACAAGCACTGGGAGTTCAGCTCTCTCAGAAGGTAATGATAATAGATTTGATTTGTATAGTGCTTTTCATAATGGAGGAATCTCAAAGTTCTACCTCTTGAATCCTACGTTAGAATTKAACAATTATGACTGTTGACTTAMCTAAGTTGAATGCACTGACTAAGGCGCTCTGGATAAGAGCCTCTGTTAAGTGTCCTAAATGTATCAATAAAAAGGAAACACTCAGTAAGAATCGAGCCAGCTAAAGCAACAATGGTAGATGCTGAAAGGCCTTCACAGAGATAGTCTGATAGTGAGTTTTGGTATTTTTAAGCCAGTTTTCAAATTGCTTGATGGATGGAGTGGCTCTCAGATGGTAAGGTAGAGCGTTTCCGTAGGCCAATGGTTTCTAACCTCTCCTCAGGGACCACCAGACGTTTCAAGAGTATTTGAAAGAGTATTTGAAAACAATTTAATTGTAGCCCAGAACTAACTCACCTGATTCACCTATTCAAGGCTGGTTAGTTGACAAGTTGAATCAGGTGTGCTAGCTGTGGAATAGATCAAATACATGGAAYGACTGGGRGTCCCCGAGGAGAGGTTTGAAAACCCCTGCCMTAGAGGACCATTGGTTGATGAATTCCTACCATTTGTTCCCATAAGGTGTAAGTGGAGCACCATGTGCATGTTGGTGGAGCTGCACAACCAGGGTCAGGACCGCTTCGTCTACACCTGCAACGAGTGTAAACACCACGTGGAGACACGCTGGCACTGTACCGTATGTGAGGTAAGAGACACACACACGTGCGCAAACATCCTCACCGTCTTGGGAGATTTATACCATGTTCCTGTGTCCCAATCAATCAAATGAATTTCATGAAGCCGGTTGTCAAAGTGCTTTACAGTAACCCGGCCTAGACCCTAAAGAGCAAGCAGGCAATAGCTGTGTCACTCACTTGTCTCTGTCACTTACATCTGCCCATGCATGTATTAACCCCCACCTCTCCTCGCAGGACTTTGACCTGTGTATCAACTGCTACGCCGCCAAGGGCCACGAGCACCAGATGGTCAAGTGGGGCCTGGGGCTGGACGACGACGGCAATGGAGCGGGCGGCGCCGGCGAGGCCTCTAAGAGCCCCCAGGAGTCACGCCGTCTCAGCATCCAGCGTTGCATCCAGTCCCTGGTTCACGCCTGCCAGTGTCGCAACGCCAACTGCAGCTTGCCGTCCTGCCAGAAGATGAAGCGCGTGGTGCAGCACACCAAAGGTAATGATGGTTGCTGGCATCCAGTGTCCTGCCGTTGTTGCCCTTGAGCAAGACACTTAACCCAAAACTGCCAAGGGCACAGGCAGTGCGACTGACCCTGTCCTCTTAACCTTTAACCTTTGTGGATCCATGTGTCTCTCAGGGGGGTACACTTAGATGTATCCTTGACAATTGACAATAACATATCTTATCTATTTTAGGTTGCAAGAGGAAGACTAARGGTGGTTGCCCCGTGTGCAAGCAGCTCATCGCTCTGTGCTGCTACCATGCCAAGCACTGCCAGGAGAACAAGTGTCCTGTACCATTCTGTCTTAACATCAAGCACAAGCTTAGGCAGCAGCAGCTCCAGCACCGCTTACAGCAGGCTCAGATGATGAGGAGAAGAATGGCCACCATGCAGGGAAGAGCAATGCCTCAGAGCTTACCGTCCCCCCCTCAGGCCCCCACTACAACCCCCAACACCACCCCCTCACACCCCCAGCCTAACACACCCCAAACCCCCCAACAACCACTTTCAAACCAGCCGCAGACCCCAAACGCTGCAGGTATGTCACCAGTGTTCCCTCCTCGCAACGGTCATCCCCTAACACCAGCTTCGCAGGGCAAGGGGGGACCTCAAGCGTCTCCTTTACACCAGCAGCAGTCACCTCTCCCCCCGCAACCTCCCCAACCCCAGCCACCCCCTCAACCTCAACAACCTTCTCAACAACAACCCCCTCTCGCTGCGGTCAAGATGGCGCGGCACATTGAGATGGTGGCCCAGGCGCAGCAGCAGAACCAGCAGAACTACCGGGTCAACATGAACGGCCTGCACCAGCAAAACCCCCAACAGAACCCCCAGCAGCAGCAACGCATGGCCGGACCCATGCAGATGGTTGGGGGTCAAATGGTGGGACCCAGAGGGCCCCAGGGCATGCAGCAGCCCATGGCCCCAGGTCAGTGGCCCAGCGCTGGGGGAGCCATAGCGGGAGCTCAGCCTGGACAACCAGGAGTTGTAGTCCCTCCTCAGGTGGGTCAACCCCAGCAGGGGATACCGATGCAACAGAGACCCATGATGTCTCCTCAGCAACAGGCTCAGAGGATGCTAGTCCCCCAGCCGGGGGGTCCCAGACCCCAGACGCCATCCCAGAGACCCGGGGCCATCGCCCCCAATGCCCTCCAGGACCTCCTGATGACCCTCAAGTCCCCCAGCTCACCCCAGCAGCAGCAGCAGGTCCTCAACATCCTGAAGTCCAACCCTCAGCTCATGGCGGCATTCATCAAACAGAGAACGGCCAAGTACCATGCCAGCAACCCCCTGCAACAACAGCAGCCGGGGATGTTGGGAGCCGCAATGCAGCTGGCCGAGGTAGGCAGAGGCCCGGGATGCCCCCTACAGCACTCAACAACCCACCGCCCCAAGGGATGGCTGCCTAGGACCCCAGGGGCAACTCATGAACCTGGACACAACCCCAACCAACGCTTCCCAGATACAGGAGCTCTACGGAGACAGCTCCTTCGCGAGCAGCACAGCAACAGCAGCAGCACAGCAGCAGCAACAGACAGCAAGCAGCAGCACAGCAACAGCAGCCAGCAAACAGCAGCACAGCAGCAAACAAGCACACAGCAACAGCAGCAACAGCAGCAACACACAACAGAGAGCAGCACACAACAACAGCAACAACAGCAGCACAACAACACAACAAACAACAACAGCCGCAGCCCATCCAGGTCCGTTCCCTCCCCAGACCCAAGCCAGACGGCTAGCTACTCTCAGCTCCGCATGCAGCAGCTAGCCATGCATGCCCAGGGCCAGCTCCCCCATGGCCCAGATGGGTCAATCTGGCCTGGCATGGACCCCACCTCCACCACCCAGAACCTCTTGCACCAGCGGATGCTCCAGCAACAACAGCAGGGTATCTCAACCAACAGGCCATCCTCAAGCAGCAGATGGGCGGCTCCCCGGTCCTGCCTAGCCCTACCATGAGTCCCCAGGCCCACCTGCTGGCCAGCCAGCCCCAGCTGAGCTCACCTCCCTGGCCAGTCCCCCATGGCCAATGCCCTTTCCAACCGGTCCCCTGCACCTGTACAATCCCCGTGCCCGCCCTCACAACAACCCCGCATTCCAGCCCTTCGCCCAGGTTCAGCCCTCATCCCACCCGGGTCCCCCCATCCGGGCTTGGGGGCCCCATGCCTGGCTCCATGGACCAGGACACTTGACGGAGCAGACGCTATGCTATCGCAGATGAACACGCCCGCCAGAGGAGGGTTGAAGAATGACTTGGGCACGGGAGGGGATACGACAGGAGATACGCTGGAGAAGTTTGTGGAGGGATTGTAGCATTAAACAGMAGACTTGAGCTGTGTCCCAAATAGGTGACACCCTATTCCCAATTAGTGCACTAGGGCCCTGCTCAAAATTAGTGCACTATGTAGGGAATAGGGTGCCATTTGGGATGCATCCAMAAACAAACCACACTCTCCCCAWCCTCCACTGATGTACTCGGACTCTGGGCCCGTCCCCTTTCATGAAAAATAATTTCTTTCCTCTTTTTTTTACTGACATGTACAAAGTTTCAAGAGATGTAAAAAGAGAGAAAATGGGATAAAATGAAAAATGCCAACACTTATAGGGGAATGTTGATGTTTCCTAAAACTGGTGTTTCTTCTTCCTAATGAGTCGGGATTTTGCAAATTGCTGTTTAAATCACAAAGAATATATATTTTTTTGGTTGAGACCAAAATGTGCTCAGACTTTGTTTTATTTGTTTGGTATTTGGTATGATGTCATGCCTTTTCGTTTTTTTTTTTAAAGAAAATGTACAAAACAATTGCATTATAGTATTCATACTTTTAATTTTGTACCTTTTTTTTAAGTAAAGCATTTTTTTGTTTTGTGTTGAAACCGTAAAATATTTTTTGTCTGGGAATCGGCATAGGTTTCTTTTCTCTTCTCAAGCTCTTCTCATTCCTGGGACATACATCCAGAAATGTCTCCCTATTCCCAATAGTGTAGTGCACTATATAAGGAATAGGGAGCCATTCCAGATGTAGCCCTGGCAATTGTAATCTAAAGTGTTGTACAATTTTTATAGATCCACCTGTATTTGAGAGAGAGCGACTCTTTTTCCTCTTTGTGACGTGTGTGTGTGTTCGAGGAGAACTATCCATTTGTATTGAAATAGGAAATGGACTATGGCAGTTTGTAATACACTGGCATTTATGCAGAAACACTTGACACACACATACACGGAATGCCAAACTCAAAACACATACACAACAAAACAAGGACAAAATCTCACTAGCCTGGAAACCGGAATCTCTGTCTTGACTTGCGGATGTAGAAAATTGTGGTTCTGTCATTTAAAAKGTTTGTCATAATTTGTTGTGTAAAGTTAAGTATATAAAGAGAACAGACAACTGACTCTTATCCTGAGGGGGAATGGGTGTTCACTGCTTGACTGCTTGTTTGTTTTGAAAAGAGATAAATAAATAGTCCAGCTGTCTATCAACCCTCCATCCTCATTCCCCTCTCTCAAAAACACAAACTTGAATAAAACTTGGGGTGGGTTACGTTCTCCTAGCTCCATATTGTAAATCATGCAAGTTGTTATTAAGCAAAAATATTATAAATATAAGGAAGAGCGAATGAAATCACTGTATAAACTGGTTAAAGACTCATTTCTTACTTYTATACCATATTGTTAAATAAACTGTGTGCAACAGAAAACACTTGGAGTTATACTTCTGTGTCATCGTGGTTTGTGGGATTGTTTGCCCTGCAATTTTGATYGCYTACTTGAACTAGGATGAGGTTGTGAGCGTGTTTTTGAAAATGAGTGGAAAAGTGAGTATTAGGGCAGTCTTAGAATGAGAACAGGTAAAGTGAGTATGTGGGCGTCATTCAATAATCTCTCAAGAAGACATGCCAATTTCAGGTAWAACGGGCTCCCGAGGGGCGCAGCGATCTAAGGCACTGCATCTCAGTGCTTGAGGCGTCACTACAGACACCCTGGTTCGAATCCAGGCTGTATCACAACTGGCTGTGATTGGGAGTCCCATAGGGGCGGTGCACAATTGGCCCAGCGTCATCAGGGTTTGGCCGGTGTATGCCGTCATTGTAAATAAGAATGTGTTCATAACTGACTTGCCTAGTTAAATAAAGGTTACCTTTTTTTTAATATACATTACACACAAAGGTGTTGCAAATGACTTACCATGATTTCAGGGGAGAAGCTGTGGATTTTAGAATATTTTATTGTTGGATCAAATGATATAGCCATCACTATGGTCACTTCAGTTTAAAGCTAATTGCTATTCTTCTACTGGTAATATTTTCTAAATGTTGTAAATTATTTAGTAAAGGGGTCTTGTAACGCATGAATCCACCCTATCACATGACCTGGGTAGACGTCAAGTCTGTGGAAGTCTGTGGTCACGTGACCGGAAGTATGTGAAGCAGTCGAATGTGAGTATTTTGAATAATAAACTAATTTAGCTCGTAATACATGTTTTCACTGTCATAGATGCAACTGTTCAATTTRCATGCAGTAATGGCACTCATTTCTAAATTATGCTGAATATTTATGCTGAAGAGAGGATATTTCACAAATGCCACCTCACATTTTTAGCTAGCTAGCAGCATTAACCTCCACGGCTCTCAGTCCCGAGAGGCTAACGTTAGCTACTATCAAAACAATCAATACATCTGGCTATCTAGTGGCGCAAGAAGCAGACCACTAACAGTCAAATACAATGGACGACTCTGATCAAGACTTCGTGGACCTCTGCTCTAAGTTGCTCAAACGAGTCCGCAGAAAAGCAGGCGTAACCGAGAAGAGAAGTGTTGCAGAGCCCTCGTCCCAGGACACTGCGAAAGAAATACCCACCAAAAGGGTGACGACTAGGAGGAAGAAGAAAGATGTTGGCCCAAGTTCAAAGGGAGCTTTGGGTAACAACTCTGAACACGTTTCCTCCATCTCTACCACTTGTGATGAACCAAACCGACTTCCCTCCAATACAGACAAATCTAAACAAGCAGTGGTCAATGGAGGTATTGAACTTGGTGTAGGAGAGAATGGGTCATCAGTGGCTGTGGATGTTGCTGGGTCTCAACCTGAGGATAGGGGAATGGGGGTGAAGGAGAAAGTGCTACACAGGATGCAGCAGTTCAAGAGAGTCAATCCACAGAAGCTGGTGCATGGTGAGAGGAATCCGCCTGCAGCAACAGGGAGTGAAAGTGACAGTGCTGCTCCCCATCCACTGCCAGATAATGAAGGTGAGATCCATCAATGTGTCTTTACTCTAGATTCTATGGTGTGTATTTTCATTKATTTGTGTGTACACTCAATGGCATGCTAATMACCTTTCTCTCCACCTCTGACCTCCCTGTTCAGTTCCATCCACCTCCGCCTCCACTCCCCTACCACTGGACCCCCAGGTGGATGACTCGGATGAGGCCCTGGCCCTGCGTCTACAGGAGGAGCTGGACAGGGAGGCCCAGGCTGTGGCCCAGGGTAGTGCAGTGGACCTGGAACAGGGAGGCCTGTTCTTCTGTCAGCTCTGCCAGAAAGACCTGTCTGCCATGAGCCCCACAGGACGCACCCAACACATCAACAGGTAGGGACGACTGGAGCTGGACACACAGACACTTGCTCTCTCACCCATCTAACTCCAGAATCTGTCTGTTACTAGAACAGTCAATGACCCCAAAGACCCATCTAACTCCAGAWTCTGTCTGTTAATGGAACAGTCAATGACTTCAAAGAAGATACTGCCTCGTTTCCTTTCCTGATCTTGAGGAACTGGATAGGTGAAATCAAGTCCTCTTGTGGCTTCTGATGTTTAGCCTTCAACAATCCAGTGTTTTCAGATCAGTGCAGATGAAGGAAAGGAGACAAGGAAAATAAACCAGTTTACTTTATTGGGACACCCCATGTCCCCTTATCCAGGTGTCTAGACGAGAGTGAGGACAGTGCTGCCCCCGCCCCTCCTCCCGCTCCCAGCGTCCCAGAATGCCCCATCTGTGGTAAACGGTTCAAGTCCCAGAAGAGTCGCGCGGCCCACCTGAAGCGTTGCTCCTCCACGATGGGCGTGGCTCCTGCCGTGCTGCTGCAGGCTGTACAGAGACAAGTTGCAGAGGACCTGACTGACAGCACTGCCAACCAACCGTGAGTCACCCTGGTCTGATTGGTCCCGCCCCTTTAAACCAACCCAAACAACTTGACTGCTATTACTGTACATTAAATTGATAACTTTGATGTTAGAAGCATTAAGTCGTGCTCAGGAGGGTGCAACATACTGAACATTGCAGATAGAAGTGTACTTGATAGAGCTAACGTTGTGCCCTACTGAACCGCCCCTGTATGATGCTTTTGGGGCCTTTCTGTCCCACCTAGAGAAAGATTGTAGGAGAAACACTGCGTTGTTCAAATGCTGGAGGACAATAAACTATTCTATTCCACCCGTGAATAACCCTCTCCTCTCCCCCAGTCCGCAGGCCGGAGGTTCCAAGCGTAAAGGCTCCACAGACCCCAGCCTCCCGGGCAGGAAGAAGCCCAGAAAGAAGCCCCGTGGCCTGGACGAAGACACCATGGTGGCCATGGCCCTGTCCCACTCCCTCCTGGAGCAGGAGAAAGAGATGGAGCGGGACATGCAGAGAGAGTTACAGAGGGAGTGGAGAGAGAAGGTGGTCAGCAGCTCCCAGCCCTCCTCCCTCACATTTCTCTGTCACCATTGAAGTGGAGAGCTGAACCAGTAAGACAAGTAAGTCACTATCTTGACTGATCTACATATTGTTTAGGCAATGCATTATTCTAGGATTATGGATGTATTTGCTGTGACGAAAACAATTTCCCTTTGTTATGTAAAACAGGAGCAAACTATACTAAATGCATTGATATGAAACTATACATGTATAAACTTTTGATGTTTATATTATATGATTAATATCATAGCCGAGTCCTTTTCTCTTGACCCTCCCCAGGTAAGGGGCGTGGCAAGAGGAAAAAGGGTGCACCCCCCTCGCCCCCTCCCCTCCTCCTGGTCCAGGCCTCGGAGACAGCCCTGAGGCGACTACAGGAGCGCGTGGCTGGCCTCCTCCTCCGTACCCGCGCCCCCTCGCCGCCCACCCACACGCTGCCCCAGCTCCCTGCCCTCCTGCGCACTGGTGCTGGCCCCCTCTGGCAGAAGAGTGCGTTGCGGGATGGAGGGCGAAGGTCATCTCTGAGTTTCACACCACCCCCAGAGCTCAGTCATGAGTTATCTAGTCGCGTGGGTGTCTCTAAAAGGTGCGAGCCTGTGTGCGTGTGTTACTCATACATGCACAGCTTTGCTTCTAATACTCTGCTTTGCGTTAAAAGTATGCGTGTATCTTGATTCATAGTCTTTTCATTCACACTTTAATTTATTTCACTCAATTTGTCTTCTAGACGGATATGGTCTGTCCTACCAAGGCCATGCCTGTATCCTCCACCAACCTTTCCATAACAGAAGGCATCTCTATGACCAAGCAACCTATCCCCTCCTCCCAACAACCAGTCTCCTCCACCCAGGCAGCCCCTCTTCGCTCCCTTCCACCCCAGGGACAGGGCACCTTCCAGTGGGCAGCCAGACTCTGTGTGACCTGATGGAGCTGGCTGATGAGGGAATGACCCTCAACCGTGGGGCTATTCTACCCCAGGACCTGCCAGAGGTGAGAGCTACTCCTGGGAGAACTGCTATATACAGGAAACAACAGGGGGAAGAATGTGCACAACACACAAGACATATAAAGAGTGGAAATCCAACCTACTGAGAGGACTGGAGTAATACAACCTATCATAGTCTTCAATCTGACTCCATTACCATGTGATGCTATAGGTCGAAAAGCGTCCCATGGATCTAGTCAAGGTAGCGGCCTTGCATCACCACTCAGAATACTATAAGTTACATGTGTCCAAGATAACCCTTCTGGAGTTATTCAGAGGCTGAGAGACAGAGCTAATATCTTGCGATCAATGTCCTAGCATTAAATGATTGATTTAACCTTAGCTCAGAGCTGCACAGTTAGAGGCCAAGCATATCTGCTGTGTGTAGTATGAATGACATTTACCTTAGACCATACATCTAATAATAATTCAAGGAATATTACTCAGAAATATGACAACTGCCGTTCTTATCTATCTAAAAGTAATCCAATTTATTACACTTGTGCAATTAGAATACAGTTATGAAGTGGTACATACCAGAAGTCTTCAATGTCAAAAGATACAAAATATGTAAAAGTCTAAATGTATAAAAGACCCACTATGGTGTAACGGAACGCTACACCAGGAGATTGGTTACCAATGACTCCATGAACAAAGTTTCCACCCATCTTTTATTCTCCCCTGAGCTCCAGATCTCAGTATCTCCCCTCGTCTAATTAACGTCACTTTGTTCGGCCAAAACAAAATTCATTAAAATAACTCACGAACCAGAACCTCCCTTATCTGAATGATAAGAGCTCACATCTGGTCGCTCCCTCTTTGAACTGACCGCCGTCCAACAGACAGAATAACACAGTAAACTCTGTAACAATGAATCCATAGCACTTACAGAACAATGAAACATATCAACATTCACAGCTCTTTATGAACTCTTGAAATCCAACCAACACGACAATGGAATTCACACAGTAACATTCATTTAGTCGATTCAAGTTATGTCTTCACACCCCCGACGGTGTCTGTGCTCCAGGGTTCTATGGGAACGTCCCGCCACGGATAAGGTGTGTTTGACTTTTGTGATAGCCGTCATGTGGTCAGCCATCCAGACAATGCCATAAATCGTGATGGAGTCCTCACTCTGGCCTCGGTGCCTGCGAGTCGCTAGACCCATCTTCATCGCTGTTCACGTGTTCACTCCCTATTTTTCCACGACAGACACAGGAGTATACACACGCTCACAGACATGGAGATAAACACACACACGCAGCATCCCTAACTAACATCCCTGAAAGTCAAACCTACTGTACCTCTAACGTTATTTATCTTCCCTCGGTCCTCAGACAAAGAGAACACTGCTGCAGACTTCCACCTAAGTGCTTTGTTCCTGAGAGCACAGACGAACCCCCTGACCTGTGTCTCAGTGGCTTCATCCCAGAGAGCATTAGAAACACTGAAAGCCATCAAATGAGATGTGTTCCTCAAAGCAGAGATACCAACAGGAGCAACCAGAAATCAGTAAGGGACCTTTTTTAGAAGTCTTCCACTCTATTGTATATGTTTTCACAACTAGACCTTGATTAGCTGAGTGCAGTGTGTTAGAGCAGGGTTGGAGCAAAACCCTACACACACCCAGTAGCTCTCCAGAAAGAGGCTTGGCCACACCTGGGCTAATATAATCACCATCACATCATAMCTGTGTTGGACACTTGTTGCCTGATCATTGCTCTGTGCTGGTAACCATTGTCTGTCTCTGACCCATAGGTGGCGCTGTCCAGGCTGGCCTCAGACCTGACCAGTATGGTGAACAACCCCCAGTTCAGTGATGTCCAGCTACAGGTGGACAGTGGGGAGGTGTACTTCACCCATTCATTCATGCTGTATGCTCGATGCCCCCTGCTGGCGCAGATGGTAAGTGCACGTGTGGATTTTGCCTCGTTATATTTGCTTGTATGGTTCTCATTTGAAACCATTAATATTTACAGTTGAATTTGATTTGTTTTCTATCTCTCATTCCATCCCTCTCTCTCTCCTAGGTCCATGACAGTGGATTCGGGGTGCAGGAGGACTGCATGCCCTCAGCCCAGAGGGTGTTGTTGGGTGAGGTACCAGGCCAGGCAGTGTATACCCTGCTCCAGTACCTCTACACAGCCCACTGCCCYCTCACACGCACCCTGCTGCCACACGTTCAGGAGCTAGCAGCCAGGTAAAGTCTGACTCAACACCTCTGCCTGGATGGCTAGACTGGTGTTTAAGTGATATGACTTAATCTTAGTAACAGAAAGTATTACAAAATTCTCAGGTAAAGGTAAACATATGGTTCTTTATCCCCTCTTGCTTTCTGTCTCTCTTTCTATAAAACTCCTTCTTTCTCTTTCTCTCTGTTTTCTCCTCATCAGGTTCAACCTGGAAGAGCTGCAGCAGCTGTGTCAGCTCKACCCAGCTCAGACAGACATCCACAGAGGTGTAGAGGGACAGGGGGATCAGTGGGGAGACTACCCAGCCCAGGAGCACCAATCTGGGGGAGAGGAGGAGCACCAAGACCAGGTCTTCATGGAGCTCCTCCGCTCCATGTGGAATGAAGAAGAGGTTGAGGAAGATGAGGACAGAGGAGAGGAAGGAGGGATTGCGATGGAGGAGGAGGAGCGAGGGGATGGCATGATGATAGAAGACGGAGAGACAAACGAAGAAAGGGTGAACGAAGAAGAGATGGAGGAGATATATGAGTTTGCTGCCACTCAGAGAAAGAGGGATGAAGGGAAAGAGAGCGAAAAGGAAGAATCAGAAGAAGAGGAGGAGGGAGGAGTGACATTTTTCACAGAGACAGAAGAAGAGCAGGAGGCTCCAATCCAAGCTCACTCAATGGCTGAACACTCAGATAAGGGTGAATTAACATGCATGACATCCCCTCAAACAAAACCTCCCAGTTTAGAGGCAGACATAGCTATTGGTGACATTGACACAGACCGGGGGAATCCAAATAGGATAAAAACTGATCTCAACAAATCAGAAGGTAGAGATCCAGAATGTTCTAGAACAGCCACCATGGAGTCAGACAGAACTAAACAATTTGAATCAAACGTCACAAGCTCAAGAAGTGTTGGAGAGGTATCAACGACAAAAAGCCTCCATGACGATCAAGAACTAAATGCTAGTCTGGAGCGTAGCTACAGCCGTCTCTTCTCTGACTCTTGGGGGGTCTATGAGACGCAGGAGGAGCCCCACACCTCCCCACCAACACAACCATCCTGCCACTCCCAACCCCCCAGGGCTATCCAGAAACCCTTCTGCTCCCAGCCCCCCAGGACCATGGTAGTGGGACAGCCAGAACTCACCTCCCCACCATCCTCCCGCTCCCAGCCCACAAGGCTGAGGGTCGATGGGGGTACGAGACAGACAGCGATCCCTACCCTCCAGTACTCAGCCATTGAAATCATTGACCTCTCCATCAGTCCTCCTCTGGTCCCTGGTGTAGCCGCACTACCTGTTCCTGGTTTGTCCCCAGGGGAAGTGACTGACWCCGGGGCACGAGTTAGGACGGAGGGAGTGGTGGGAGGAGGGAAAGTTCCTGTGTGTAAGGAGTTACTCCAAGAGAAGGTACCGTCTAGTCCAGATGACTTAAAGAGAGAGAGTCATGGTCCGTATAGTATTTCTCTACCCGTCTCTCCTCCTCACAGTACCAAAGAAGAACCTGAGCTTATAGTTCTGTCTGACTCTAGTGAAGAGAGGAGGTAGGGGATCTACAACCTACCAAGCCCCTATTCCACCGCACCGCCCCCTCGTCTCTCCCAGAACCACCAAGGCTACACCCCAATCACAACTCAATCCAACACAGAATCCAAGAAATCCAGCTCGAAGGAGACTATTGGTGGTTCTGTGAGGGTTCCTTCTGTCTCACCTTCAGATCAAGGCCTAGATCCAGATCCTCCTAGTTATAAACCAGGTTCTAATCCTGGTTCTGCTGGTTCTACTAGTCTCGTGGACTGTTCTGCAGAGATGTCTTGGTTCATCCCGGCCACTCCGCCCCTGCCMTCCAGGAGGACCAGCTCTAGCTCTACCCAGACCTTTAGTAGCATGCATCGCACTCAGCTTTTTCCTAAGGCCAACTCTTCTTCCTCCTCTTCTGCAGCGTCAGTTTTCTCCTCTCCCACCCTCCCTTTCAGGCCTAGCCGCCAGACCTCCAACCCACCCAGGGTTTCTACACATTCTGCCCAGACAGAGTCCTCTATTTCTAGGCAGAAATCAGACAGCAGAGGGCTTCGTGACGACCGCTCTTACCAGAAATACAACAGTGGTTCAGTCGGATCTGACCGTGCTGCCCGCTCCCCAGTCCCCTCCAAATCCCAACCAAAACGCTCCTGCTTTCCCCGCCTGACCCCCTCTCTCTCCGTCATCCCCCCACCAGACCCCTCCACCAAGGGTACCCCTCACCACAACATCCCCCAGCCATACAGCTCCACTCCCCTTTATTCAGATCTACCCAAGCCCTCTGCTCCATCTCTGGCCTCCCCTCTTCTGAGAGACGGGGAGGGGGACAACGGAACCAGGCAGAGAGGGAGGGGGCTGGGGATCTCTGGGAGCCCATGGAAGAGYGGGGGACTGGGTTCTCTGGGCCTGYGAGAGGAATCGGATGAGATGATGAAAATGGAGGAACTGGAAAGGAGTGTAGTGAAAGAAGAAGAGCAGGAGGAAGAGATGGGAGAAGACATGGAGAGGTCCAGTAACAGCTTTCAACGGAGCTTCCTCGGGATGGACGAGCCGCCCATGGCCTTCGATGACTCCTGGGGCCTAAACGCAGGAGGAGGGGACARGGACGGAGAACGATCCCAGGCAGTGTGCTTCAGTCTGAGGCTAGAGAGCAGCGGCGGTGGGGCTAGTCCTCCAAGACAGGGCCGGAGAGATGGAGAGATTGCAGGACCATCCTCTACTTTTACCCCCTCTCCTCCTCTTCCTAAAGCCTACACCACCCAGTCTTGCTCCACCCCCTCTCCACCTCCACCCAACACCACTACACCCCAGGCCAACCCAGAG
>NW_019945471.1:49970-54787 GCF_002910315.2 Salvelinus sp. IW2-2015 | reverse complement strand
ATTAACATTATAGTCATGGTAGACATGGTAGACATATTAAACAGTACAGTCATGGTAGACATATTAACAGTACAGTCATGGTAGACATATTAACAGTTACAGTCATGGTAGACATATTAACAGTATAGTCATGGTAGACATGGTAGACATATTAACAGTACAGTCATGGTAGACATCTTAACAGTACAGTCATGGTAGACATATTAACAGTACTGTCATGGTAGACATATTAACGTACAGTCATGGTAGACATGTAACATATTAACAGTACAGTCATGGTAGACATATTAACAGTACAGTCATGGTAGACATATTAACAGTACTTCATGGTAGACATCTTAACAGTACAGTCATGGTAGACATATTAACAGCACAGTCATGGTGAAATATAACAGTACTGTCATGGTAGACATATTAACAGTACAGTCATGGTAGACATGGTAGACATATTAACAGTACAGTCATGGTAGACATCTTAACAGTACAGTCATGGTAGAATATTAACAGTACTGTCATGGTAGACATATTAACAGTATAGTCATGGTAGACATATTAACAGTACTGTCATGGTAGACATCTTAACAGTACAGTCATGGTAGACATGGCAGACATATTAACAGTATAGTCATGGTAGACATATTAACATTACAGTCATGGTAGACATATTAACAGTACAGTCATGGTAGACATATTAACAGTATAGTCATGGTAGACATCTTAACAGTACATTCATGGTAGACATCTAACAGTACAGTCATGGTAGACATATTAACATTATAGTCATGTAGACATCTTAACAGTACAGTCATGGTAGACATATTAACAGTACAGTCATGGTAGACATATTAACAGTATAGTCATGGTAGACATCTTAACAGTACACGTATGTAGTAGACATCTTAACAGTATAGTCATGGTAGACATCTCAACAGTACAGTTCATGGTAGACATCATTAACAGTATAGTCATGGTAGACATCTTTAACAGTTACGTCATGGTAGACATCTTTACAGTATAGTCATGGTAGACATCTTAACAGTACAGTCATGGAGACATATTAACATTAATAGAATGTCTACCATGTCTATACTGTTAATATGTCTACCATGTCTACCATGACTATAATGTTAATATGTCTACCATGACTATAATGTTAGGATGTCTACCATGACTATAATGTTAATATGTCTACCATGTCTACCATGACTATACTATTAATATGTCTACCATGTCTGTAATGTTAATATGTCTACCATGTCTACCATGACTGAATGACCTCATAATGTCACAACAACACAACACACACCCTGCTATCTCCTCATAATGTCACAACAACACACCACACACCCTGCTATCTCCTCATAATGTCACAACAACACAACAGACACCTTGCTATCTCCTCATAATGTCACAACAACACAACACACACCCTGCTATCTCCTCATAATGTCACTTATATTTCAAACAGTTGGATTGTTCATTTTTGATCATTGGTTGTTGGATTATTTTTAATTTCTCACTATGAAATGTCTGTTTTTTTATTTCTGGGAATTATCCATGAAATTAACTTGAACTTATTTTATTAATTTATGCCATTTTTTTTAAATTATTTTAGATTGTTTTGATTTTGGTCAACATCATAATAAAGGAGACAGAATAATCCTTGTTTGGATCTATGGTGCATATTTTTTTACATGGAAGATCTATTGGAAATGATGTTGGCCTACACTGTAGCACCATACCAACGAGTTAGACGGCAGTATTTCAAAAAAATAATCTACAAATTACTTTCTATGCATTTGAAAATTGTACATTAAGGGGGAGGGGAATGAGACCCAATAAGCATGCATGTCAGAGAAGGCTCATCGATCTACATATTGCATTGCATTCTCAATAACTAGCCTACTCATTATGACGTGTAGATCAGCGACCGAGCAGAGTTGATGCTTTCCCCGTCCCCGTAGCCCCCCCGTCCCCGTCCCCGTCCCTACAGCACGGCACACCAGCCCAACACAAGTGCTGCCTGGCGTCTTCTCTCATTGAGCCGCAGCCAGCAGGCTGGGTGGGTGCAGCTGAAGCCGCTACCCCATCTTTCTGTTGAAGACGTTGCTGTCCATGGTGCTGAATGTGTTATAGTTGCTGTTTATATTGTAGCGGGTTTTGCTTTATTTGCCTTGTTTGTAAACCCTGTTAATATTGCCACTGTACGGTAAGGCGTTTTCACAAACATATTTATATTACGGATGTCACACACACAACCTGAAGCTATGGGATAGAGGTAAACACGTGATTGATGCAGACGTGCGCCAATCATATCGTAGGAGACAGGAGGCATGATTCGTCTGTTGGCACATTTGGCTGGCTGGGAATATAGAAGAGAGAGGGTGGTTTACAGCGCATGCACACAGCAAAGGGGGAATTATTAACGACGGAAAGTGGAAGTGGGAAAGGAGGAACATATTGGTAATTTCCTAAATGGGAATTGTGATTCTTGATTTAGTCCTGCAGGTAGCTAGGTACCACTACAGAGATTAATGAATGCTGCAACAACCAGAGTGAGGCTGTTTTCAGCAGCAGCAGCGACGTTTCACCGGGATTAGCCCACTAGGCTGCTTAGCTCTCACGGTGGCCGGGGTGGCTTTGTACCCACGGTGCTGCGACCATCCCTCGTGTCCCGGTGCGTGCAGGTGTTGGCTACGAGCTCCGCAGACTGCACCCCTGTAATCCAGGACCAGGTTGCCCCTATGGATCGCTTCAATGGATGCCTCCAAACCCGCTTTTGACAACAACCCGAGTCCCAGCGGAAGGTACGTCTCTTCTCCTCCAGATGGGGTGGAAACTGAAGCGTTTTGCTGGCCGGAGAATGACACTGTCGCCGGGACTGTCGGCGTTGATGCTCCKGCTAGCGGCCCAGGAGGACCGGACCTCTCAGGCTACTGGACCGCTGTGTTCGACTATGATGCTGGGGCGGAAGACGAGCTCAGCCTGCGGAAGGGTGACYTGGTGGAGGTGCTATCGAAGGACTCGCTAGTGTCCGGGGA
Source organism: Salvelinus sp. IW2-2015 (assembly GCF_002910315.2). Taxonomy (NCBI): domain Eukaryota; kingdom Metazoa; phylum Chordata; class Actinopteri; order Salmoniformes; family Salmonidae; genus Salvelinus; species Salvelinus sp. IW2-2015. The sequence continues at coordinate 51,746 of NW_019945471.1, read as the reverse complement.
CGAGGGCTGGTGGACGGGGCTGATCGAGGATCGGGTTGGCATTTTCCCCAGTAATTATGTCAGTATTGGGAATGGAATCTCTGAGAAAATACGGGACAGAGACACGTCAGTGAAGAAGTACTCTGAATACGCCGTGCCTTCACTACACCGTGAGTATCATATTGTWGCAGCCCACCGTCTGCATACCAGAGGTTGTCGATATCACTCATGTTCAATGTTACAATGTTTCATTGTCCTGCACATTTTTATCCCGGTTACCGGGCCACTCGGACACTTCGACTCTAGGTTTACTGCTATGTCATCTCGTTGCAATAGGCTACCACTGATAGCAATAGAGGTTACAATSTATCTACCGGGCAGTCTAGAATCTGTAGCTGGTAGACCGTCATAATGACTGGCATATTATATTCTCTGTCAAACAAGGCCTTGAGCCTGCCACCATAGGCTGTAGGTAACTATCAGTACAACACAYCCCGCCTAGCACATCATATCAGGGCCGCTCGGCTCTTCCCTCTGTACGTACGGCTTTGAAGCATCCCTGGTACGTACCGCTATGCTGAGCTAGCTTAATATTGGACTAGAAGAGTCTAACGKTACTCCTTAGTCCAAGGAATTTACATGTTCTGTTTAATTAAAGGGCGAATTGTCTCTCGAAGCCAAAAAAACTGTCCAAAATACTCCCATCTTAATAAACGTGAATCGATTCTCAACTGCGGTGCGGTTCTAGAAACATAAATCCCTCTACTTTCATATCACCCCCCCCCCCCAAAAAAAAAAAACCACACACAAATGCTAAATACACACTTACTGTACACTGTTATACCTCTTTTTTAACACAGTTGCAGCAGACTGTATTTTTCAGTGACAACATGTTTGTCGTGTGTCTTCCGTTTACAACACAGGTGTTCAGAGAGGTGTTACATCTCGCTAATCAAGAGTTGTAACATGGAGATATGGCCTTTGGTAACCTTTAACCCTATTAAACTGTGTATCAAAATGTAACCTTTTTGTTTTTAAGAAAATTATTTCTCGACAATATAAAAGATAAGKTCCTTATGCTTCCAAAACCGKAMCCGGAAAGCGATGTGTGACCAAGCGTCACTGCTCTTAACAAAATGTATGTGTAATGTAATGAAACTGAGAGTCATGATCAAGGACTAATGCTGAGCGTGTACCCAGAATGGAATGCCCACTGTGTATGTTACACATAGTATATTTTAAACAGCCTCCAGTGAATATCCCATAAATAAATGAATAAATCACAGGCTAAATAAAACAGCTGTATCTATCTATTGCTACTCTGTGGTCTGGGGAATGTTCGTGGGTGGTTGTTAAGATGTTGGGGAATGTTCTGTGGTGGTTGTTATAGATGTTGGGGAATGTTCTGTGGTGGTTGTAAGATGTGGGGAATGTCTGTGGTGGTTGATGGGTGAAGCGTGTTGTTAAGATGTTGGGAATGTTCTGTGGTGGTTGTTAGATGTTGGGGAATGTTCTGTGGTGGTTGTTAGATGTTGGGGAATGTTCTGTGGTGGTTGTTCAGATGTTGGGGAATGTTCTGTGGTGGTTGTTATAGATGTTTGTGCACAACATTTAGTGAATGTTAGAGACCAATTCCAAGGATATTTCATTTTTTTTTAAATTGAAAAAATAAACAATTTTGTTTTCAAAAACATTAATTTGATGTTTTTGGGACTTTAATAAAACCCTAACTAGAACTTAATGGGAATCTAATGTTCTGGGAATGTTCCCGGTTTGCTGGGTTGTTCGCCTATATAG
>NW_019945471.1:46697-48441 GCF_002910315.2 Salvelinus sp. IW2-2015 | reverse complement strand
TCCCTCCTTAGGTCTGAAGCTGGAGAATTCACAGATGTTGGGGAATGTTCTGTGGTGGTTGTTAAAGATGTTGGGGAATGTTCTGAGGTGGTTTGTCACAGATGTTGGGGAATGTTCTGTGGTGGTTGTTAAATGTTGGGGAATGTTCTGAGGTGGTTGTCACAGATGTTGGGGAATGTTCTGTGGTGGTTGTTAAAGATGTTGGGGAATGTTCTGAGGTGGTTGTTAGATGTTGGGGAATGTTCTGTGATGGTTGTTACAGATGTTGGGGAATGTTCTGTGGTGGTTGTTATAGATGTTGGGAATGTTCTGAGGTGGTTGTTATAGATGTTGGGGAATGTTCTGTGGTGGTTGTACAGATGTTGGGGAATGTTCTGAGGTGGTTGTTAGTGTTGGGGAATGTTTCTGAGGTGGTTGTTATAGATGTTGGGGAATGTTCTGGGTGGTTGTTTAGATGTTGGGGAATGTTCTGTGGTGGTTGTTACAGATGTTGGGGAATGTTCGTGGTGGTTGTTATAGATGTTGGGGAATGTTCTGGTGGTTGTACAGATGTTGGGAATGTTCTGTGGTGGTGTTACAGATGTTGGGGAATGTTCTGTGGTGGTTGTTACAGATGTTGGGGAATGTTCTGTGGTGGTTGTTACAGATGTTGGGGAATGTTCTGAGGTGGTTGTAAGATGTTGGGGAATGTTCTGTGGTGGTTGTTAAAGATGTTGGGGAATGTTCTGTGGGTGGTTGTTATAGATGTTGGGGAATGTTCTGGTGGTTGTTACAGATGTTGGGAATGTTCTGGGTGGTTGTTAAGATGTTGGGGAATGTTTCTGAGTGGTTGTTATAGATGTTGGGGAATGTTCTGTGGTGGTTGTTACAGATGTTGGGGAATGTTCTGTGGTGGTTGTTACAGATGTTGGGAATGTTCTGGGTGGTTGTTACAGATGTTGGGGAATGTTCTGTGGTGTTGTTAAAGATGTTGGGGAATGTTCTGGGTGGTTGTTGCTGTTGGGGAATGTTCTGTGGTGGTTGGTTTGTGTGGGATGTTCTGGGTGGTTGTTGCTGTTGGGAATGTTCTGGTGTTTGTTAAGATGTTGGGGAATGTTCTGTGGTGGTTGTTTCAGATGTTGGGGAATGTTCTGGTGGTTTGTTAAGATGTTGGGGAATGTTCTGGGTGGTTGTTAGTGTTGGGAATGTTTTGTGGTGGTTGTTGAAGATGTTTGGGGAATGTTCTGAGGTGGTTGTTATAGATGTTGGGGAATGTTCTGTGGTGGTTGTTACAGATGTTGGGGAATGTTCTGGGTGGTTGTTACAGATGTGGGGATGTTCTGTGGTGGTTGTTCAGATGTTTGGGTTAGTGCACTACTTTTAACTAGAGCCCTATGGGACCTGGTCAAAAGTAGTGCACTGCATGGGGTGATAGGGTATGGTTTGGGACACATCCTCCATGTTTCAGAGGCAGCATGGTTGCTGGCCTACTTTTACATCACTGTACAACATCTCTAGTGAAATATTTATCAAGGTCAGTCGGGCTGCTTGACTGTTAGTGATTCACAATGTCAACGTTTACCAACCAACATACAGTACCTACATCACCCATAGAMTCTATTGTAGATGGAGAAGTAGTGAGGTGTCAATGCTGTAAAGCTGAAGACTTAGCTCTATTCAGTCTGTAAAGCTGAAGACTTAGAGGCTCTATTCAGTCTGTAAAGCTGAAGACTTAGAGCTCTATTCAGTCTGTAAGCTGAAGACT
>NW_019945471.1:31769-46672 GCF_002910315.2 Salvelinus sp. IW2-2015 | reverse complement strand
TAGAGAAAGGAGAAAACAGGTGATAGAGAACAGTGGTATGGAAGGGAACAGGGGTATGAGAACGGGTAAAGAGGAACGGGGATAAGAACATGTATGCAGGAAAAGGTAACGAGTATGAGACGTATGCAAGGAACAAGGGTATGCACACTATGAAGGAAAGGTATGAAGAGGAAGGTATGAGAGACAGAGTATGAGAGGGAAACAGGGTGAGAGAAGAGACATGAGAAGCAGCACAAAAAAGTTACAAGACAAAGAGATTAAAATGTAGACACAACAGTTACAGGACTAAAGATAATGTAGACACAACAGGTTACAGACCTAAAGTATGTAGACACAACAGGTTACAGACTAAAACATGTCAGGACACAACAGGTTCAGACAAAAGGTAATGTAGGAAATAACAGGCTACAGAACAAAAAGTGATTTTGAAATATATAGATGAAATTAACAGGCACAGAGGACCCTATTAAAAATTAAAAAACTCAAAGTTCCAGAATGGGTGGAAAATGGGCAGCCATATTGGCAGCCATATTGGTCAGGAGAAATCAAACCAGTCTAATTGGAATGAATGCAGTAGACGCAGAATCGGGATTTTACCTAAGCAAGAGCACAAAAGTTAAGGATACATCAAAAATCGTGAATAAAACCTATGTCAACCTACAACATTGTTTCATAAATTATGTATACAGTTTAAACAGGTTTTTATACCAGTTTTCTGTATAAATAGCCTCTAGAATATATGTAAACAGACTAGTTTTTATTGTCTCGGAAAGCTGTGAGTCCTATCATATGATACAGTATCCAGTACTTGTGCATTTACAGCTGGTCTGTCCTGTCAGTCAACTGTCAACCAGTGGATTGATGTGGCTGGACTGTGTTGTTTCAATGGAATGTTGGCATATTGGCAGTAATGGGAAACATGTTAGAATCATTCCTATGAAACCGGCAGGCTAGCTTAACACAACATACAGTGAGTAAAGGTCTTCAAATTATTATTTTACCAATATCTATCACAGCACTGGCTGGCCACGGTGTTTCCACCGCCCTGACCAACATGTCTGACCCTTTATCCCATCGCAAGAAGGTTCATGTACATTCTAGGAATTCAAATTCCTAAATCCATGGAACAGACACTCCTGTCCACCACTGAGAGGAGATAATGAGGACGAAGAGGGTGTAAATGGATATAGAGATGACAGGAACCGGGGTGGGACAGAGAACTTACATACAACATAGATTAGGACAGAGAGAGTCAACCTCTTAGACATGAGAGGAGAGAAGGGAGGAGACAGAGACTATGCGATAAGTATACAGTAGACAGAGAGAGAACAGGGACCAAAGACAATATTGACAAGAGAGAGAAAACAGGGAACCCAAGAGACCAATATTGGACAGAGAGAGAAACAGGATACCAAGAGACAATATTGGACAGAGACGAGAGAGAACAGGGATACCAAGAGACAATATTGGACAGAGAGAGAGAAACAGGGATACCAAGAGACAATATTGGACCAGAGAGAGAGAGAAACAGGGATACCAAGAGACATATTGGACAGAGAGAGAGAACAGGGAACCAAGAAACATATTGACAGAGAGAGAGAAACAGCGGATCCAAAGGACATATTGACAGAGAGAGAAACAAGGGAACCAAGAGACGATATTGGACAGAAGAGACAGAAACAGGGAACCAAGAGACGATATTGGACGAGAGAGAGAAACAGGAACCAAGAGACAATATTGGACAGAGAGCAGAGAAACAGGGAACCAAGAACACATATTGGACAGAGAAGAGAGAAACAGGGAACCAAGAGACAATATGACAGGAGAGAGAGAAACAGGAACCAAGAGACGATATTGGACAGAGAGACAGAAACAGGGAACCAAGAACGATATTGAGACAGAGAGAGAAACAGGGAACCAAGAGACAATATTGGACAGAGAGAGAGAAACAGGGATACCAAGAGGAACAATATTGGACAGAGAGAGAGGAGAAACAGGGAACCAAGAGACATATTGACAGAGAGACAGAAACAGGGATACCAAGAAGACAATATTGGACAGAGAGAGAGAGAAACAGGGAACAAGAGACGATAATCTGGACAGAGAGACAGAAACAGGAAACCAAGAGACAATATTGGACCCAGAGAAGAGAAACAGGAACAAGAGACGATATTGGACAGAGAGAGCAGAAACAGGGATACCAAGAGACATATTGACAGAGGACAGAAACAGGGAACCAAGAGACCAATATTGGACAGAGAGAGAAACAGCATCCAAGAGACAATATTGGACAGAGAGAGAGAAAACAGGGAACCAAGAGACAATATTGGACAGAGACAGAAACAGGATACCAAGAGACAATATAGACAGAGGGAGAGAGAAACAGGGATACCAAGAACAATATTGACAGAGAACAGAAACAGGGAACCAAGAGACAATATTGGACAGAGAGAAGAAAAAAGGTACCAAGAACAATATTGAGAGAGAGAGAAACAGGAACCAAGAGACATATTGACCAGAGTAAGAAACAGGGAACCAAAACATATGGACAGAGAGAGAGAAAACAGGGAACCAAGAGACAATATTGGACAGAAGACAAACAGGGATACCAAGAGACAATATTGGACAGAGAGAGAGAAACAGGATGCCAAAAAGGGAAAGACAATATTGGACAGAGAGAGAGAAACAGGGATACCAAGAGACAATATTGGACAGAGAGAGAGAAACAGGGATACCAAGAGACAATATGGACAGAGAAGAGAAAAGGGATACCAAGAGACAATATTGGACAGAGAGAGAGAAACAGGGATACCAAGAGACAATATTGGACAGAGAGGAGAGAAACAGGGATACCAAGAGACAATATTGGACAGAGAGACAGAAACAGGGATACAAGAGACAATATTGGCAGAGAGAGAGAGAAACAGGGAACCAGAAACGATATTGGACAGAGAGACAGAAACAGGATACCAAGCGACTATATTGGACAGCAGAGAGAGAAACAGGGATACCAAGAGACAATAATGGACAGAGAGAGAAGAAACGGATACCAAGAGACAATATTGACAGAGAGAAAACAGGGAACCAAAGAGACGATATTGGACAGAGAGAGAGAAACAGGGAACCAAGAGAGATATTGGACGGAGAGAGAGAGAAACAGGGATACCAAGAGACAATAGTGGACAGAGAGAGAGAAGAAACAGGGAACCAAGAGACTGATATTGGACAGAGAGAGAGAAACAGGGATACCAAGAGACAATATTGACAGAGGAGAGAGAAACAGGCGATACCAAGAAACAATATTGACAGAGAGAGAGAAACAGGGAACCAAGAGACGATATTGGACGGAGAGAGAGAGAAACAGGCTCCAGAGACAATATTGACAGAGAGAGAAACAGGGATACCAAGAGACAATATTGGACAGAGAGACAGAAACAGGGACCAAGAGACGAATATTGGACGGAGAGAGAGCAATGAGAGACTAAAGGTAATGTAAAGGGCCATACGACTGGCATGAACAGACGTCCTCTATACAAAAACATAATTCAATTATTATAACCATAAATTAGCTTCAATCAAATGATTTTATTTTTCTCTGCCTTTCTCACCAATGCACCTAGCCTTGTTCCAGGTATGTTGTGCTATCATATCAACTCCTTGCCCGCATGACAAGGCGGCAAGTGGGCATGTATGGCCCAAAGAGACTGGTACCCAGGTTACAATGCACCAGAAATCATGAAGGTGAGACTTAGGGCTCTATTCAGTCTGTAAAGCTGAAAACTTAGAGCTCTATTCAGTCTGTAAAGCTGAAGACTTAGAGCTCTATTCAGTCTGTAAAGCTGAAGAACTTAGGGCTCTATCAGTCTGTAAAGCTGAAGACTTAGAGCTCTATTCAGTTCTGTAAAGCTGAAGACTTAGAGCTCTATTCAGTCTGTAAAGCTGAAGACTTAGGGCTCTATTCAGTCTGTAAAGCTGAAGACTTAGGGCTCTATTCAGTCTGTAAAGCTGAAGACTTAGGGCTCTATTCAGTCTGTAAAGCTGAAGACTTAGTCTCTATTCAGTCTGTAAGCTGAAGACTTAGAGCTCTTATTCAGTCTGTAAAGCTGAAGACTTAGGGCTCTATTCAGTCTGTAAAGCTGAAGACTTAGGGCTCTATTCAGTCTGTAAAGCTGAAGACTTAGAGCTCTATTCAGTCTGTAAAGCTGAATACTTAGAGCTCTATTCAGTCTGTAAAGCTGAAGACTAGGGCTCTATTCAGTCTGTAAAGCTGAAGACTTAGGGCTCTATTCAGTTCTGTAAAGCTGAAGCGCTAGAGCTCTATTCAGTCTGTAAAAACTGAAGACTTAGGGCTCTATTCAGCTGTAAAGCTGAAGACTTGGGTCTCTATTCAGTCTGTAAAGCTGAAGACTTAGAGCTCTATTCAGTCTGTAAATCTGAAGACTTGGGGTCTCTATTCAGTCTGTAAAACTGAAGACTTAGGGCTCTATTCAGTCTGTAAAACTGAAGACTTGGGGCTCTATTCAGTCTGTAAAGCTGAAGACTCTCTATTCAGTCTGTAAAGCTGAAGACTTAGAGCTCTATCAGTCTGTAAAGCTGAAGACTTAGGGCTCGATCAGTCTGTAAAGCTGAAGACTTAGGCTCTATTCAGTCTGTAAAGCTGAAGACGTAGAGCTCTATTCAGTCGTAAAACTGAAGAACTTAGGGCTCTATTCAGTCTGTAAAGCTGAAGACTTGGCGTTCTTATTCAGTCTGTAAAGCTGAAGACTTAGAGCTCTATTCAGTCTGTAAAAATCTGAAGACTTGGGTCTCTATTCAGTCTGTAAAACTGAAGACTTAGGCTCTATTCAGTCTGTAAAGCTGAAGACTTAGAGGTCTATTCAGTCTGTAAAGCTGAAGACTTAGAGCTCTATTCAGTCTGTAAAGCTGAAGCGTTACAGATTCTGAGATAGAAATGTAAGTGAGCCCGACATCTGCAGCGTTTACCACGAATGTGCCTCCGCTAAAGAGGGACGAATGCCTTTAAATTCAATCACGTTGTAAAGCTGAACTTCCACGATGCGGCTCGAATAGAGCCCTTAACAGTTTTCGTTAATGAATAGAGCCCTAAGTCTTCAGCTTTACAGACTGAATAGAGCTCTAAGTCTTCAGCTTTACAGACTGAATAGAGCTCTAAGTTTTCAGCTTTACAGACTGAATAGAGCCCTAAGTCTCAACCTTCATGATTTCCTGGTGCATTGTAACCTGGGTACCAGTCTCTTTGGGCCATCATGCCACTTGCCGCTCCTTGTCATGCGGGCAAGGAGTTGATATGATAGCACAAACATACCTGGAACAAGGCTAGGTGCATTGGTGAGAAAGGCAGAGAAATAAAATCATTTGATTGAAGCTAATTTATGGTTATGAATAATTTAATTATGTTTTTGTATAGAGGACGTCTGTTCATGCCAGTGTGTTATGCCCTTTACATTACCTTTAGTCTCTCATTGCTCTCTCTCCGTCCAATATCGCTCTGTTCCCTGTTCTCTCTCTGTCTCTGCCAATATTGTCTCTTGGTACCCTGTCCGTCCTGTTTCTTCTCTCTCCGCCAATATCGGCTCTTGGTTCCCTGTTTCTCTCTCTCTGTCCAATATTGTCTCTTGGTACCCTGTTTCTGTTCTCTCTGTCCAATATTGTCTCTTGGTATCCCTGTTTCTTCTCTCTCGTCCAATATCGTCTCTTTATCCCTGTTTCTCTCTCTCCGTCCAATATCGTCTCTTTGTTCCTGTTTCTTCTCTCTTGTCCAATATGTCTCTTGGTATCCCTGTTCTTTCTCTCTCCGTCCAATATCGTCCTTTGGTTCCTGTTTTCTCTCTCTGTCCAATATTGTCTCTTGGTACCTCTTTCTGTCTCTCTGTCCAATATTGTCTCTTGGTATCCTGTTTTCTCTCTCTCTGTCCAATATTTGTCTTGGTATCCCTGTTTCCTCTCTCCCGTCCAATATTGTCTCTTGGTATCCCTGTTTCTCTCTCTGTCCAATATTGTCTCTTGGTATCCCTGTTTCTCTCTCTGTCCAATATCGTCTCTTGGTTCCTGTTTCTCTCTCTCCTCCAATATTTGTCTCTTGGTATCCTGTTTCTCTGTCTCTCCGTCCAATATGTCTCTTGGTTCCCTGTTTCTCTCTCTCTCTGTCCAATATCGTCTCTTGGTTCCCTGTTTCTCTCTCTCTCGTCCAATATTGTCTCTTGGTACCCTGTTTCTGTCTCTCTGTCCAATATCGTCTCTTGGTTCCCTGTTCTCTCTCTCTCTGTCCAATATCTGTCTCTTGGTATCCCTGTTTCTCTCTCTCTGTCCAATATTGTATCTTGGTACCTTATTTCGTTTCTTTCTGTCAATATGTCTCTTGGTATCCCTGTTTCTGTTCTCTCTGTCCAATATGTCTCTTTGGTATCCCTGTTTTCTCTCTCTCTGTCCAATATTCGTCTTCTTGGTATCCCTGTTTCTTCTCTCTCTGTCCAATATTGTTCTTGGTACCTTTTTCTGTCTTCTGTCCAATATTGTCTCTTGGTTCCCTGTTTTTTCTCTCTTCCTGCTCCAATATCGTCTCTTGGTTCCTGTTTTCTCTCTCTCTGTCCAATATTGTCTCTTGGTACCTGTTTCTGTCTCTCTGTCCAATATTGTCTCTTGGTATCCCTGTTTCTCTCTCTCTCTGTCCAATATGTCTCTTGGTATCCCTGTTTCTCTCTCTCTCGTCCAATATTGTCTCTTGGTATCCCTGTTTCTCTCTCTGTCCAATATTGTCTCTTGGTACCTGTTTCTGCTCTCTCTGTCCAATATCGTCTCTTGGGTCCCTGTTTCTCCTCTCCGTCCAATATTGTCTCTTGGTATTCCTGTTTTCTTCTCTCTGTCCAATATTGTCTCTTGGTTCCCTGTTTCTCTCTCTCTCTGTCCAATATTCGTTCTTGGTCCCTGTTTCTCTCTCTCCTTGTCCAATATTGTCTCTTGGTATCCCTGTTTCTGTCTCTCTGTTCCAATATCGTCTCTTGGTTCCCTGTTTCTCTCTCTCTCTGTCCAATATCGTCTCTCTTGGTATCCTGTTTCTCTCTCTCTGTCCAATATTGTTCTTGGTACCTTTTCTGTCTTTCTGTCCAATATTGTCTTTGGTATCCCTGTTTCTCTCTCTCTGTCAATATGTATCTTGGTCCTTATTTCTGTCTCTCTGTCCAATATTGTCTCTTGGTATCCCTGTTTCTGTCTCTGTCCAATATTGTCTCTTGGTTCCCTGTTTTCTCTCCTGTTCAATATTGTCTCTTGTATCCCTGTTTCTGTCTCTCTGTCCAATATCGTCTCTTGGTTCCCTGTTTCTGTCTCTCTGTCCAATATCGTCTCTTTGTTCCCTGTTTCTCTCTCTCTCTGTCCAATATTGTCTTTTGGTTCCCTGTTTTCTGTCTCTCTGTCCAATATCGTTCTCTTGGTATCCCTGTTTCTCTCTCGTCAATTTGTTCTTGGACCTTTCTGTCTCTCTGTCCAATATCGTCTCTGGTTCCCTGTTTCTGTCTCCTCTGTCCAATAATTGTCTCTTGGTTCCCTGTTTCTCTCTCTCTGTCATATTATCTGTTTGGTTCCCTGTTTCTGTCTCTCTGTCCAATATCGTCTTTTGGTTCCCTGTTTCTGTCTCTCTGTCCAATATCGTCTCTTGGTCCCTGTTTCTTCTCTCTGTCCAATATTGCGTCTCTTGGTATCCCTGTTCTCTCTCTCTGTCCAATATCGTCTCTTGTATCCTGTTTCTGCTCTCTGTCCAATATTGTTCTCTGTATCCCTGTTTCTCTCTCTCTTGTCCAATATTGTCTCTTGGTATTCCCTGTCTTCTCTCTCTGTCTCCAATATGTCTCTTGGTCCCTGTTTCTGTCTTCTCTGTCCAATATCGTCTCTTGGTATCCCTGTTTCTCTCTCTCTGTCCAATATCGTTCTTGGTTCCCTGTTTTCTCTCTCTCTGTCCAATATTGTCTCTTGGTCCCTGTTTCTGTCTCTCTGTCCAATATTGTCTCTTTGTTCCCTGTTTCTGTGTCTCTGTCCAATATTGTCTCTTGGTATCCCTGTTTCTCTCTCTCTCTGTCCAATATTGTCTCTTTGGTTCCCTGTTTCTCTCTCTCTCTGTCCAATATTGTCTCTTGTATCCCTGTTTCTCTCTCTCTGTCCAATATCGTCTCTTGGTTCCCTGTTTTCCTCTCTCTGTCCAATATTGTCTCTTGGTATCCCTGTGTGTCTCTCTCTCCGTCCAATAATTGTCTCTTGGTTCCCTGTTTCTGTCTCTCTGTCCAATATCGTCTCTTGGTTCCCTGTTTCTCTCTCTCCGTTCCAATATGTCTCTTGGTTCCCTGTTTCTGTCCTCTGTCCAATATCGTCTCTTGGTTCCCTGTTTCTCTCTCTCTCTGTCCAATATTGTCTCTTGGTATCCCTGTTCTCTCTCTCCGTCCAATATCGTCTCTTGGTTCCCTGTTTCTCTCTCCGTCTGTCCAATATTGTCTCTTGGTTCCCTGTTGCTCTCTCCTCTTCCGTCCAATATTGTCTCTTGGTATCCTTCTCTGTTTCTCTCTCGGCTCCTCCAATATTGTCTCTTGGTATCCCTGTTTCTCTCTCTCTGTTCAATATCGTCTCTTTGGTTCCCTGTTTCTGTCTCTCTGTCCAATATCGTCTCTTGGTTCCCTGTTTCTCGCTCTCTGTCAATATCGTCTCTTGTTCCTGTTTCTCTCTCTCTGTCCAATATTGTCTCTTGGTTCCCTGTTTCTTCTCTCTGTCCAATATCCTCTCTTGGTTCCCTGTTTCTCTCTTCTCTCTGTTCAATATTGTCTCTTGGTATCCCTGTTTCTGTCTCTCTGTTCCAATATTGTCTCTTGGTTCCCTGTTTCTCTCTCTCTCTGTCCAATATTGTCTCTTTGGTATCCCTGTTCTGTCTCTCTGTCCAATATCGTCTCTTGGTCCCTGTTTCTGTCTCTCTGTCCAATATCGTCTCTTGGTTCCCTGTTTCTCTGTCTCTGTTTCAATATCGTCTCTTGGTTCCCTGTTCTCTCTCTCTCTGTCCAATATTGTCTCTTGTATCCCTGTTTCTGTCTCTCTGTCCAATATCGTCTCTTGGTTCCCTGTTTCTCTCTTCTCTCTGTCAATATCGTCTCTTGGTTCCCTGTTTCTCTCTCTCTGTTCAATATCGTCTCTGGTTCCCTGTTTCTCTCTCTCTCTGTCCAATATTGTCTCTTTGGTCCCTGTTTCTCTTCTCTCTGTCCAATATTGTCTCTTGGTTCCCTGTTTCTGTGTCTCTGTCCAATTATGTCTCTTGGTATCCCTTTTCTTCTCTCTGTCAATATCGTCTCTTGGTTCCCTGTTTCTGTCTCTCTCTCTGTCCAATATCGTCTCTTGGTTCCCTGTTTCTCCTCTCTGTCCAATATCGTCTCTTGGTTCCCTGTTTCTCTCTTCTCTGTCCAATATTGTCTCTTGGTTCCCTGTTTCTCTCTCTCTGTTCAATATCGTCTCTTGGTTCCCTGTTTCTCTCTCTCTGTCCAATATTGTCTCTTGGTTCCCTGTTTCTCTCTCTCTGTCCAAATTGTCTCTTGGTTCCCTGTTTCTCTCTCTCGTCCAATATCGTCTCTTGGTTCCCTGTTTCTCTCTCTCTGTTCAATATTGTCTCTTGGTATCCCTGTTTCTTTCTCTCTCCGTCCAATATTGTCTCTTGGTTCCCTGTTTCTGTCTCTCTGTTCAAATCGTCTCTTTGGTTCCCTGTTTCTGTCTCCTGTCCAATATGTCTTTGGTTCCCTGTTTCTCTCTCTCTGTTCAATATCGTCTCTTGGTTCCCTGTTTCTGCTCTCTCTGTTCAATATCGTCTCTTGGTTCCCTGTTTCTCTCTCTCTGTCCAATATTGTCTTCCGTCCAATATTGTCTTTGGGTATCCCTGTTTCTGTCTCTCTGTCCAATATCGTCTCTTGGTTTCCCTGTTTCTGTCTCTCTGTCCAATATCGTCTCTTGGTTCCCTGTTCTCTCTCTCTCTGTCCAATAGCGTCTCTTGGTTCCCTGTTTCTCTCTCTCTCTGTCCAAGTATTGTCTCTTGGTATCCCTGTTTCTGTCTCTCTGTCCAATATCGTCTCTTGGTTCCCTGTTTCTCTCTCTCTCTGTCCAATATCGTCTCTTGGTTCCCTGTTTCTCTCTCTCTCTGTTCAATATCGTCTCTTGGTTCCCTGTTTCTCTCTCTCTCTGTCCATATCGTCTCTTGGTTCCCTGTTTCTCTCTCTCTCTGCTGTCCAATATGTCTCTTGGTATCCCCTGTTTCTCTCTCTCTGTCCAATATCGTTCTCTTGGTTCCCTGTTTCTCTCTCTCTCTGTCCAATATCGTCTCTTGGTTCCCTGTTTCTCTCTCTCTGTTCAATATCGTCTCTTGGTTCCCTGTTTCTCTCTCTCTCTGTCCAATATCGTCTCTTGGTTCCCTGTTTCTCTCTCTCTCTGTCAATATTTGTTCTCTTGGTATCCCTGTTTCTGTCTCTCTGTCCAATTCGTCTCTTGGTATCCCTGTTTCTCTCTCTTCTCTGTCAATATCGTCTCTTGGTACCCTGTTCTGTCTCTCTGTCCAATATGTCTCTTGGATCCCTGTTTCTCTCTCTCTCTGTCCGAATATTGTCTCTTGGTATCCCTGTTTCTCTCTCTCTGTCCAATATTGGTTCTCTTGGTATCCCTGTTTCTCTCTCTCTCTGTCCAATATTGTCTCTTGGTATCCCTCTGTTTCCTCTCTCTCCTGTCCAATATCGTCTCTTGGTACCCCGTTCTCATCTCGTGTCTACTGTATACTATACAGCATAGGTCTCTGTTCCTCCTTCTCTCCTCTCAGTTCTAGAGGTTGACTCTCTCTGTCCTATCTATGTTGTATGTAAGTTCTCTGTCCCACCCGGTTCCTGTCATCTCTATATCCTTTACACCCTCTTCGTCCTCATTATCTCCTCTCAGTGGTGGACAGGAGTGTCTGTTCCATGGATTTAGGAATTTGAATTCTAGAATGGACATGAACCTTCTTKCGAYGGGATAAAGGGTCAGMCATKTTGGTCAGGGCGKTGGACAACCGTGGCCAGCCAGTGCTGTGATAAGATATTRTGTAAAATAATGAATTTGAAGACTTTAWCTRCACTGTATGTGTGTTAGCTAGCCTGCCGGTTTCATAGGAATGATTCTATACATGTTTCCCATTAACTGCCAATATGCCAACATTCCATTGAAACAACACAGTCCAGCCACATCAATMCACTGGTTGACAYCAGTTGAYGACAGGACAGACCAGCTGTAAATGCWACAAGTACKGATACTGTATCATATGATAGGACTCACAGYTTTCCGAGACAATAAAAACTAGTCTGTTTACATATATTCTAGAGGCTATTTATACAGAAAACTGGTATAAAAACCTGTTTAAACTGTATWCATAATTTATGACAATGTTGTAGGTTGACAATAGGTTTTATTACACGATTTTTGATGTATCCTTACTTTTGTTCTCTTGCTTAGGTAAAATCATTGATTCTGCCTCTACTCCATTCATTCCAATTAGACTGGTTTGGATTTCTCCCTGACCAATATGGCTGCCCATATGGCTCCCATTTTCCATCCATTCTGGAACTTTGAGGGTTTTTTAATTTAATAGGGTCTCTGTGGCCTGTTCATATCACTCTATATATTTCCAAAATCACTTTTTGTTCTGTAGCCTGTTATTTCTACATTACCTTTTGTCTGTAACCTGTTGTGTCTACATGATCTTTAGTCTGTAACCTGTTGTGTCTACATTATCTTTAGTCTGTAACCTGTTGTGTCTACATTATCTTTAGTCTGTAACCTGTTGTGTCTACATTATCTTTAGTCTGTAACATGTTGTGTCTACATGATCTTTAGTCTGTCATTGCTCACTCTCTGTCTCTTTCTCTGTACCCCTGTTCCCTCTCTATACCCTTCCTCCTCATAACCCTTCTTCTCTATACCCTGTTCCTTGATACCCTGTTCCTTCTCATACCCCGTTCCTTCATACCCCGTTCCTTCATACCCTGTTCCTTCATACCCTGTTCCTTCTCATACCTGTTCCTTCATACTCGCGTTCCTTCATACTCTGTTCCTTCATACCCTGTTCCTTCATACCCTGTTCCTTCATACCCTGTTCCTTCTCTTCTCTGTTCCCTCTCATACCCTGTTTCCTTCATACCCTGTTCCTTCTCATACCCCTTCCTTCATTACCCCGTTCCTTCATACCCCGTTCCTTCATACTCTGTTCCTTCATACCCTGTTCCTTCATACCCTGTTCCTTCATACCCTGTTCCTTCTCATACTCTGTTCCTTCATACCCTGTTACTTCTCATACCCTGTTCCTTCATACCCTGTTCCTTCTCATACCCTGTTCCTTTCATACCCTGTTCCTTTTCATACCTGTTCCTTTCATACCTGTTCCTTCTCATACCCTGTTCCTTCTCTCTCTGTTCCTTCATACCCTTTCCTTCATACCATGTTCCTTCTCATACCCCGTTCCTTCTCATCCCCATTCCTTCATACCCTGTTCCTTCTCACACCCTGTTCCTTCTTTCATACCCTGTTAATTCATACCCTGTTCCTTCTCATAAACCTGTTACTTCTCATACCCTGTTCCTTCATACCCTGTTCCTTCATGCCCTGTTCCTTCATACCCTGTTCCTTCTCATAACCTGTTACCTATCATACCCTGTTCCTTCATACCCTGTTCCTTCATACCCTGTTCCTTCTCATACTCGGTTCATTCGCATACCCTGTTCCTTCATACCCTGTTCCTTCTCCGTACCCTGTTCCTTCATACCCTGTTACTTCTCATACCCCGTTACTTCATACCTGTTACCTCATACCCGTTACTTCATACCCTGTTCCTTCTCATACCATGTTACTTCATACCCTGTTCCTTCATACCCTGTTCCCTCTCATACCCTGTTCCTTCTCATACCCTGTTACCTCTCTCCCTCAGTTCTGGAGGGTTGAACTTCTCGGAGCTGACCCTGGAGGAGATCATCGGGGTGGGTGGTTTTGGGAAGGTGTACCGTGCCATGTGGCGGGGGGCGGAGGTGGCAGTGAAGGCTGCGAGGCGGGACCCCGATGAGGAGGAGGGACAGATCCTAGAGAGCGTTCGTCAGGAGGCCAAGCTGTTTGCAATGCTGCACCACCCCAACATCATGGCCCTACTTGGGGTAAGAATCCTGCTGTATCACCCCAACATCATGGCCCTTCTGGGGGTAAGAATCCTGCTGTATCACCCCAATATCATGGCCCTTCTGGGGGTAAGAATCCTGCTGTATCACCCCAATATCATGGCCCTTCTGGGGGTAAGAATCCAGCTATATCACCCCAATATCATGATCCTACTGGGGGATGGAGGAATGAGATATGAGATCCCTGCTGATAAGAATCATGGCCATGGAACATGTGGATAAATGAGTCTCCCTATGGGCCCTGGTCAAATGTAGTGCACTATGAAGGAAATAGGGTCCCTGGTCAAAAGTAGTGCACTATATAGGGAATGGGCCCTGATCAAAAGTAGTGCACTATGAAGGGAATAGGGTCCCTGGTCAAAAGTAGTGCACTATATAGGGAATGGGCCCTGATCTAAAGTAGTGCACTATATAGGGAATAGGGTGCCATTTGGGACTCAGGCTGATTATTATGGTACATTCTGATGGCCAACTATCAAGTCATATGTTTTGGTTGGCCTGTCCCCTCTCTAATGATATAGACATATTCATTACTATAACCTAGCTCCACTTGGGATGCAACCTACATCTTCTAACCCAGGTGTACGTCTTCTAACCCAGGTGTACGTCTTCTAACCCAGGTGTACGTCTTCTAACCCAGGTGTATGTCTTCTAACCCAGGTGTACGTCTTCTAACCCAGGTGTACGCCTTCTAACCCAGGTGTACGTCTTCTAACCAGGTGTACGNGTGTACGTCTTCTAACCCAGGTGTACGTCTTCTAACCCAGGTGTACGTCTTCTAACCCAGGTGTACGTCTTCTAACCCAGGTGTACGTCTTCTAATCCAGGTGTACGTCTTCTAATCCAGTTAGAAGACATACACCTGTGTTGATGAAGACATACACCTGTGTTGATGAAGATATACACCTGTGTTGGTGAAGACATACACCTGTGTTGATGAAGACATACACCTGTGTTGGTGAAGATATACACCTGTGTTGATGAAGATATACACCTGTGTTGGTGAAGACATACAGTGCCTTGCCAAAACATTTACCCCCCTTGGCATTTTTCTTATTTTGTTGATTTTTTGGGGGGGTTGTATCATTTGATTTACACAACACGCCTACCACTTTGAAGATGCAAAATATTTTTTTATTGTGAAACAAACAAGAAATAAGACAAAAAAAAGGAAAACCTTCATAACTATTCACCCCCACAAAGTCAATACTTTGTAGAGCCACCTTTTGCAGAAATTACAGCTTCAAGTCTCTTGGGATATGTCTTGGCACATCTAACCACTGGGATTTTAACCCATTCTTCAAGGCATAACTGCTCCAGCTCCTTCAAGTTGGATGGGTTCCTGCTGGTGTACAGCAATCTTTAAGTCATACCACAAATTCTCAATTGGACTGAGGTCTGGGCTTTGACTAGGCCATTCCAAGACRTTTAAATGTTTCCCCTTAAACCACTCGAGTGTTGCTTTAGCAGTAAGCTTAGGGTCATTGTCCTGCTGGAAGGTGAACCTCCGTCCTAGTCTTAAATCTCTGGAAGACTGAAACAGGTTTCCCTCAGGAATTTCCCTTTATTTAGCGCCATCCATCATTCCTTCAATTCTGACCAGTTTCCCAGTCCCTGCCGGAGAAAAACATCCCCACATGATGCTGCCACCACCATGCTTCACTGTGAGGATGGTATTCT
>NW_019945471.1:29667-31139 GCF_002910315.2 Salvelinus sp. IW2-2015 | reverse complement strand
CGGGTGATGAGACTTGTTGGGTTTGTTGGCCAGAACCATAGAGTTTCTCGTTGATGGCAAAAAGCCTACATGTTTAGTCTATGCTGAACAGAGTACTTCTTCGCAAATATGTTTTGGGGGAGTCTCCCACATGCTTTTTGGCGAACAGCCAAACGTGTTTTGCTTATTTTTTTTTTTAGAGCACATGTGGCGCTTTTGAACTGGCCATCACTTCCGTAAAAGCCAGCTCTGTGGAGTGTACGGCTTAAAGTGGTCCTATGTGACAGATACTCAATCTCCGCTGTTGGAGCTTTGCAGCTCCTTCAGTGTATCTTGGTCTCTTTGATTTAATGGTGCTCTGTGGGATGTTAAAAGTTTCTGATATTTTTTAATAACCAAACCCTGATCTGTACTTCTCCACAACTTTGTCCCTGACCTGTTTGGAGAGCTCCTTGGTCTTCATGGTGCCGCTTGCTTAGTGGTGTTGCAGACTCTGGGGCCTTTCAGAACAGGTGTATATATACTGAGATCATGTGACACTTAGATTGCACACAGGTGGACTTTATTTTACTAAATATTGTGACTTCCGAAGGTAATTGATTGCACCAGATCTTATGTAGGGGCTTCATAGCAAAGGGGGTGAATACATATGCACGCACCCCTTTTCCGTTAATTTTTTTTTGAAACAAGTTATTTTTTGAATTTCCCTTCACCAATTTGGACTATTTTGTGTATGTCCATTACATGAAATCCAAATAAAAATCTATTTAAATGACAGGTTGTAACACAACAAAATAGGAAAAACACCAAGGGGTGAATACTTTTGCAAGGCACTGTACACCTGGGTTGATGAAGACATACACCTGTGCTGATGAAGACACACCTGTGTTGATGAAGACCTACACCTGTGTTGATGAAGACATACACCTGGGTTGATGAAGACATACACCTGGGTTGATGAAGACACACACCTGTGTTGATGAAGACACACCTGTGTTGATGAAGACACACCTGTGTTGATGAAGACACACCTGGGTTGATGAAGACACACACCTGTGTTGATGAAGACATACACCTGTGTTGATGAAGACACACCTGTGTTGATGAAGACATACACCTGGGTTGATGAAGACACATACCTGTGTTGATGAAGACACACCTGGGTTGATGAAGACATACACCTGTGTTGATGAAGACACACCTGTCACAATAATCAGAATAATAAACATGTATTTTTCTGAAGCCTAATAATCAGCGTTCCTGTATGTCTTAGATGTGTACAATCGATCATGTCAGCTTCTATTGATACTATGTCCTGTACTGATTCCTGGTTCATTTCCATTCTTCTTTGTTTAACAGGTGTGTCTCCAGGAGCCGACGTTGTGCCTGGTGATGGAATTTGCCCGGGGAGGACCACTGAACCGAGCCCTGTCAGGGAAACGTATCCCACCATGCACCCTGGTAGACTGGGCCGTGCAGATCGCCCGTGCCAT
>NW_019945471.1:23401-29059 GCF_002910315.2 Salvelinus sp. IW2-2015 | reverse complement strand
TGACATAGTAATGACATAGTAATGACATGGTAATAACATGGTAGTGGCATAGTAATAATGTAGTATTAATGTAGTAATAACGTAGTAATAACATAGTAGTAACATGGTAGTAACGTAGTAATAACATAGTAGTAACATGGTAGTAACGTAGTAATAACATAGTAGTAACATGGTAGTAACATGGTAGTAACGTAGTAATAACCTAGTAGTAACATGGTAATAACATGGTAGTAATGTAGTAGTAACATGGTAATAACATGGTAGTAACGTAGTGATAACATGGTAGTGATGTAGTAGTAACATAGTAATAACATGATAGTAATGTAGTAGTAACATGGTAGTAACATGGTAGTAACGTAGTGATAACATGGTAATAACGTAGTAATAACATAGTAATTACATAGTAATAACATGGTAGTAGCGTGTGCGTAACATTCAATTAATCACTTGTGTTGCACATAGCCGTGGGAAGATGTTTTGTGTTGAGGGGGTTCTGACTGCGGGGAGGGGGGTAGTCTAAGCATAGGTTAAGATTGGATAACAGTAGTGACTGCCGCCTAAGTTAATTTAACTCATGACTGTTTGCAAAACACATTTGTGCGGAATTATTACAACGTGCGTGTGTGTGTGAGGAAGAGAACTAGAGGAGTGTTGTAACTAAATTAGGAAACACAACGTTGTGCCTATTAAAACTGAGCACAAATGGACAGCTATGTGATCCTTCGCGAGAGAAAAGCGCTCACCTCGATCCAGCACCATCAGGTGGAAAGCGCCACTCGCTGGGCCGTGCCCAACACTGTGTTAGACTACTGGGCTGGTACTCTACCTCTTTGACGTGGGCAGGAGCAGGCCTTCGAGGCCAGGCAGAGAGAATGCCATGTTCCTTATTTGATATTGGTCACTTTCCCTTTTCTCCAAGTTTTAGAATGATAAACTAATAGAAAATAGAATCAATCAAATGTATTTATGAAGCTCTTTTTACATCAGCTGATATCTCAAAGCGCTGTATAGAAACCCAGCCTAAAACCCCAAACAGCAAGCAATGCAGGTGTAGAAGCACGGTGGCTAGGAAAAACTCCCTAGAAAGGCCAAAACCTAGGAAGAAACCTAGAGAGGAACCAGGCTATGAGGGGTGGCCAGTCCTCTTCTGGCTGTGCTGGGTGGAGATTATAACAGTACATGGCCACCTCGACAACATTCGGTGAAATTGCAGAGCGCCAAATTCAAAATACAGAAATACTCATAATAAACATTCACAAAAGATACAAGTGTTATACATCGGTTTAAAGATGAACTTCTTGTTAATCCAGCCGCTGTGTCAGATTTCAAAAAGGCTTTACGGCGTAAGCACACCATGCGATTATCTGAGGACAGCGCCCGCTTACAAAAGCATACAAACATTTTCAAGCCAAGTAGAGGAGTCACGAAAGTCAGAAATAGAGATAAAATGAATCACTTACCTTTGATGATCTTCATCTTGTTGCAGTCACAAGAGTCCCTGTTACACAATAAATGTTCGTTTTGTTCGATAAAGTCCCTCTTTATATCCCAAAAACTCTGTTTTGTTGGCGGGTTTTGGTTCAGTAATCCACTGGCTCAAAGGCGGGCACAACATGCAGATGAATACATCCTAATAGTACCGGTAAAGTTCGTCGAAACATGTCAAACGATGTTCAGGTTGTCTATTGTCTAAATAATCAATAATATTTAAACCGGACAATAGCGTATTCAATAGAAAGGAAATACAACGAAGGACACGCAATCGGTCACGCGCGTAAACCAGCTTGGCTTCATTCTAAAGTCCACTGACAAAATGATCTCATTCTTTCTCATTTTTCAGAATACAAGCCTGAAACAATTTCTAAAGACTGATGACATCTAGTGGAAGGCATAGAAACTGCAATTTGAGTCCTAAGTCAATGGATACTGTAATGGCATTGAATAGAAAACTACAAAACTTCCTGAATGGATTTTCTCAGGTTTTGCCTGCCAAATCAGTTCTGTTATACTCACAGACACCATTTTAACAGTTTTGGAAACTTTAGAGTGTTTTCTATCCAAATCTACCAGTTATATGCCTATCATATCTTCTGGGCCCGAGAAGCAGGCAGTTTAATTTGGCATACATTTCATCCAAAATTCCGAATGCTGCCCCCTACCCTAGTGAAGTTAAACCATGTGAAGGATGATTAAGGGGAACCAATTATCTCTTGGCTCCACAATGTCTGTGCAGTCAGTCCCCTCAGTGAGCTTGTCCAGGAGTGGGAGAAGAGGGGGTGTATTTGAGATGGGAGTATCTAAAGTTGACAATTGATATATGCCATTGGATGAGGTAATGTTTTGGTACTATGAAGTACCAAGAACGAGATTAGAACCTTGTCTTAGAGACCAAACTGAACGATAATTTAAAGCTAATGCTATCTGGCTATGGGATACTCCTCTCTCAAGTAAAAGGCCCTTTGTGAAGTTCCTGAGATCTGTGGTTCGTCATGTGAGTTGAGAGGGGTGTATCTTGGCTTTAAATATACTAGTATTCTTCTGTAGGGACTCTCAGAATTCATTATAGACACTGAATTGATCTGAGAGTCAAAGGGCTGTTGTAAAGCTCATATTATTAAAGATGAAGTTTAAGTATAACTCTGACTGGTGTGTGGTTTGTAAACTCCCTCATTTAGTAATACAGGAAATTACCACACAAGGCCAGTAGGAGGCACTCTTTCCTCTGGTCTAAAAAATATCCTAATGTCCCAGGGACTGATTGGGACACTGCCCTGTGTAGGGTGCTGTCTTTCGGATGGGATGTTAAACGGGTGGCCTGACTCTGAGGTCATTAAAGATCCCATGGCACTTATTGTAAGAGTAGTGTGTTAACCCTGGTGTCCTGGCTAAATTCCCAATCTGGCCCTTAAACCATCATGGTTACCTAATCCTCCCCAGTTTACAATTGGCTCATTCATCCCCCTCCTCTCCCCTGTAACTATTCCCCAGGTTGTTGCTGTAAATGAGAATGTTCTCAGTCAACTTACCTGGTAAAATGATGGATAAAAAAAAAAATATATATATATATATACTGATAGGCATTCAATTGAAAGTACCCAGATCAAAAAAATCCCACTTCCTGGATGGATTTCCTCAGGTTTTCGCCTGCCATATCAGTTCTGTATTACTCAAATACATTATTTAACAGTTTTGGAAACTTTTGAGTGTTTCTATCCACATCTACCAATTTGCATATCCTAGCTTCTGGGCGCAGTAACAGGCGGTTTACTTTTGGGCCCCTCAGTCACCAAACTTCCGAATACTGCCCCCTATCCCAAAAAAGTTAAATTCACACAGGGACTGGATAAGACAGAGAAATACTCCAGATATAACATGACCCTAGCCCCCTGACACACACAACAAACTATTGCAGCATAACTACTGGAGGCTGAGACAGGAGGGGTCAGGAGCACATGTGGACAGCCACAGAGAGGGCGAGACCCAACTCAACTCAAAACTGAACTGTCTATCGTACAGCAGAGCATGTTTCTGACTCCAAACCCCACAACTGAATAGATGAGAGCATAACAATGAGCGCACCGCTTACAGTACAGAGCTGAGATCTCTCCATGCAGAATGGGGCCCATATATAAATATCCTATTTTTCCCCTCTCCTTTTCCCCAATACTATTAACATTTATATTAAAATGCATTTAAAAAAGTATTTTATTGTTTTGTATTGCAACAACACAAATTCTTACACACCTCCAGCACTCCTACTTCCACGGCTATGAGTTGCACATGACACTCACACTCGTCAGCCAAGTATTTCTAAGTGTGTAGGAAAAACATTAGGAGAACCCCAACAATACCCAGTTCGATGAGCATTGATATCAATACCCAGTTAGATGATCATGAATCAACGAGACAGACAACAATGAGAGTTGTAGAAAGTAATGTGTTGTTGTGTGTGTGTGTTAGGCCTGCTGTGTGTGCGAGGTCCCGTTAGACCACTCGCGTGAAGTGTCGCGTGCGATTGTGTTTTGTGTGCTAGCGTGTGTTTTTATTGGTGCTATAGTTGTTTGTGTGCTCCCTCCAGTGCTGTCTGATGTGTCCATGTTGCCTGTCTCTAGTTGGCTAGTCTTTCACAGTTCATCAGACACCCAACGGCTAGGCGCAGTGCTGGACTTCCCCCTTTACTCCGCACCCCATTTAGGGCCCGTCGGCGCTATGTAGGCGTATGCCCCAGGTTACCTCTCTGCCCTCATCTCATTAGTGACTCAGTTCCATGCCTTCCTATTGGCTACTCCAGTCAACACAGCAGTTGCTCCTCTCCCGTTGGCGCCGTGGTCTTTGTAGCGTTAAGCCCCCAAGTTACCGCTGGCCTGCTGCCAAAAGTATTTGTATAGGTGATGGTTGTCAGCCGCATCATCAGGCCCACTCCGGACAAGATAAGATTTTATAAACAATAAAAGAGAGGACAGAGTACGACCCCAGATATACGCTCTGATTATATGAACGTTAACCCATACTCCAAGGGGCATTTAACCTCACTACTATATTAAGTAATATACTTGTAGCACTGGCAGGACCAAACAGAGGACAGAACATCATGGCAAGCTAAAGAGATCTCGGTCTCAGAAGGGGGCGGGAGGACATAGGTACAGGGGCGGATAACCAAAAAGAAAAGAGTGGCACTTAGAAGAAAAAGAGAAAATATTCGAGAGGAAGGAGATAACTAGCCCGATTTTGACTGAAAGAGACTAAGTTTTTCAACAATCTAATAATTTTTCTTGGACTTTTTTTTTTTGGAACAGGGGGAAAGCTCTAATTTTAAAACTCCCTCAGGCCGCCGCGTTGGTCCCCACCGACTTGGCGCGCCCGTTAGTGTTGTTATGGCATGCTCTCCGTAGCAGGCGCCCAATTGACGCGTCGAGTGTTGTATAGGCCAAGGAAGGAACGGCGTACACCGAGTTTCGAAACAAGGCACGCAGTTTAAAATCGATTTGATAAATCACCTGCCAACCGAGGTAACCTTTAAAAGTGGGGCAGAGCAGATGAAGGCATAAGACTTATGCTCTGTGCTGACGTGAGAAGTACCAAAGAAGCATGGACTTGGAGCAATGGGGACAAATGCGCGAGTCAAATGCTGGATAGGATCCTCCGCGAAGTTTTCGACCCTGAACCCAACCAACAGACACACAAACGAACATCTCACACAACACCACCCTTCAGAAATATTTTCAGTACATTTTTTGGAAGCTCTATAAATCACTCAGGAACCAGGCCCCCACCCGACTTGGGCCCGTAGTTATGGTTGTTCATAAGGGCGGGGGGCCCCATTGTAGGTATGTTTAGCCCCCTCTATTAATTTTTAACCATTATAAAATGGGCCTGGTAACCCAAAAAATATTTCTGCTTAATTCAACAGCCATGATTGGAGCTTGTTTTGGAAAAAGTGTTTATTTCTGTGTTTGTTCAACATGCGACAAGAGCTTGTTTATGAAAAAGTGTTTTTTCAGTTTGTGCAACGAATGATTTAGAGACTTGAGATTTAGATGGCCAACAGTGATTCTATTTACTGGTAATTCAAGGTTGCAGCTTGCTGAAAACTGTCCACAGTTGTTCCTATCATCTTTCTTAGAAAAACTGTTCTGACTTACAGATGCCAAGTCACAC
>NW_019945471.1:9950-20206 GCF_002910315.2 Salvelinus sp. IW2-2015 | reverse complement strand
TAAAGTACCAGATCAAAAAATTTCCCACTTCCTGGATGGGATCTTTCCTTCCAGGGTTTTCGCCTGCCATATCAGTTCTGTATTACTCAAATACATTATTTTAACAGTTTTGGAAACTTTTGAGTGTTTTCTATCCACATCTACCAATTATATGCATATCCTAGCTTCTGGGCCTGAGTAACAGGCGGTTTACTTTGGGCCCCTAAGTCATACAAACTTCCGAATACTGCCCCCTATCCCAAAAAAGTTAAATTCACACAGGACACTGGATAAGACAGRAGAAATACTCCAGATATAACAGACTGACCCTAGCCCCCTGACACAACAAACTATTGCAGCATAACTACTGGAGGCTGAGACAGGAGGGGTCAGGAGACACTGTGGGACAGACAGAGAGGGCGAGGCCCAACTCAACTCAAACTGAACTGTCTATCGTACAGCAGAGCATGTTTCTGACTCCAAACCCCCACAACTGAATAGATGAGAGCATAACATGAGCGCACCGCTTACAGTACAGAGCTGAGATCTCTCCATGCAGAATGGGGCCCATATATAAATATCCTATTTTTCCCCCTCTCCTTTTCCCCAATACTATTAACATTTATATTAATAATGCATTTAAAAAAAGTATTTTATTGTTTTGTATTGCAACAACACAAATTCTTACACACCTCCAGCACTCCTACTTCCCACGGCTATGAGGTTGCACATGACACCTCACACTCGTCAGCCAAGTATTTTCTAAGTGGTAGGAAAAACATTAGGAGAACCCCAACAATACCCAGTTCGATGAGCATTGATATCAATACCCAGTTAGATGATCATTGATATCAACGAGACAGACAACAATGAGAGTTGTAGAAAGTAAGTGTGTGTGTGTGTGTGTGTGTGTGTGTGTGTGTGTNGTTAGTTAGCCCTGCAGGATCCCTTAACCCCAAGCCTATTAGACAGGATTTGTCCCATGCTCAGTCCATGCCTTCCTATTGGCTACTTCCAGTCAACACAGGCAGTTGCTCCTCTCCCGTTGGCCCGTGGCTTGTGCTTAGCCCCGTTCCCTTGGCTGTGATTGACTGTTTTGAGGTGACAAGCCAATAGCATCATCAGTTCARTAAGGGGACAGGTCTATCCCAGATATACGCTGTTAATGTACGTAAGCCCACGTCCAGGGGGCATCCTCACACTATTAGGTTGTTGTTTACCTGGTGAGCACTGGCAGAGCACCCCCCCCCCCCCACGAGGCGAAGGGGCCCATGAGCTTTGGGGGCCCCAACCCCTGGAGGTCGGACCCCCTAAATAGCATATGATCACGTCATAAGCCATTAATTATTTTGGAGGATTTACAGGAAATTCACTTTAAAACCGCAACATTTTCTCTCAGCCTCATGACAAAATGTGTAGAAAAGCAGGAAAGATTTTATCAAGGATTCTTGAAAGTCGGGACAATTCTTGTCCTTTTCTTCATTTAATGAAAAAAAAAATATTTGCATTATTTGAGCTTAAAATGTGCATTTAGTGGAATTTTATAAGGAAAATGTTTGTTTTGTGAATTTTCTAAATACTTTCAATATTATTAATTTTCACGTCAGCTCTATGCCTGGAAATTCCCTGGTCTGSAGCAAAGGATCTCAATTTCAAACTCTCCAAAAAGTTTTTAAAATAAAAAAAACTAGCAATAATGGACATTAACTGAAAGAAATCTATATGTAGTTTCTTGCAATAGTCTTCTGGGAATAATTATTATTTATTTAATGAATATTTTTAATGAATTAAACAATATTTCTCTCAAAAACTTTGATTACTAAAAAATATTTCTGAACATTTGGTGAGCAGTCAGATTGGTCTAAAATCCTAAATGGATCAGGAATGAGCAGGGTCACCTATACCATAAGGACCCCTTTATTCATGTCCTCATTACATCTAGTGCAACAAGACCACTCATGGTCTGGAATGTTCTCTACTGTTGATAGATGTAAACAAACAATATTGGAATCACCATGGTTACAACCATAAACTGTCAACTCCATCTCTCTGATAGATTTAGCTCTTTCCTGCAGTCAATGACCTAAAGGCCCTCTTTGGTCTCATGGGTGTAATGTTATTCATATTTTTCATAATTTCATAATTCATAAAGATGTTTTTTTTTTTACATTGAATAAAACTGTATTTATGTCAAATGGTTTTGTTATATTTCAGTCTTCTGTGATGTACAGCTTGAGTCGGAAGTTTACATACACTTAGGTTGGAATCATTCAAATTCGTTTTTCAACCACAACGCAAATTTCTTGTTAACAAACTATAGTTTTGGCAAGTCGGTCAGGACATCTACTTTGTGCAAGACACAAGTCATTTTTCCAACAATTGTTTACAGACAGATTTATCACTTATAATTCACTGTACAATTCCAGTGGGTCAGAAGTTTACATACACTAAGTTGACTGTGCCTTTAAACAGCTTGGAAAATTCCAGAAAATTAGTCATGGCTTTAGAAGCTTCTGATAGGCTAATTTACATAATTTAGGTCATTGGAGGTGTAGCTGTGGATGTATTTCAAGGCCTACCTTCAATCTCAGTGCCTCTTTGCTTGACATCATGGGAAAATCAAAAGAAATCAGCCAAGACCTCAGAAAAAAAATTGTAGACCTCCACAAGTCTGGTTCATCCTTGGGAGCAATTTCCAAACGCCTGAAGGTACCATGTTCTTCTGTAAAAACATAAGTACACAAGTATAAACACCATGGGACCACACAGCCGTCATACGCTCAGAAAGGAGACGCGTTCTGTCTCCTAGTGTCATGCCCTGACCATAGAGATCCTTTTATTCTCTATGTTGGTTAGGTGTGACTAGGGTGGATTATCTAGGTTATTATTTGTCTATGTTGGCCTGGTATGGTTCCAATCAGAGGCAGCTATTTATTGTTGTCTCTGATTGGGAATCATATTGAGGCAGCCTTTTTCCACTGGGTTTTAGTGGGATCTTATTTGTTTGTGTGTAGTTGCCAGTTGCACTGCATTTGATTTCACGTTTCGTTTTTGTTCTGTATTGTTTTAGTTGAGTTTCTTTAATTAAACATGTGGAACTCTACGCACGCTGCTCCTTGGTCCGTTAATTCTACAAACGCACGTGACACCTAGAGAGGAACGTACTTTGGTGCGAAAAGTGCAAATCAATCCAGAACAACAGCAAAGGACCTTGTGAAGATGCTGGAGGAAACAGGTACAAGTATCTCTATCCACAGTAAAACGAGTCCTATTGTAACGACTCTCGTCGTTGGTTGAAGGAGTGGAGACCAAAACGCAGCGTGGTATGTTATCCATATTTATTAGAATACAGACGAACAAAAACAATAAACAAAAGAAACCAACGACGCTACAGTCCTGAACAAGAAAAAATGAAAAAACAATGAACGTACGAACAGGAACAATCACCACAACAAACAGTGAGAACAGCCTACCTAAATATGGTTCCCAATCAGAGACAACGTAAAACCTGCCTCTGATTGAGAACCATATCAGGCTAGTTAGACAACCCTAAACCAACATAAACACATAACATAGAATGCCCACCCAGCTCACATCCTGACCTAAACAAAGACTGAACAAAGGAATAAGGTCAGAACGTGAACACCTATATCGACATAACCTGATAAGCCGCTCAGCAAAGAAGAAGCCACTGCTCCAAAACCACCATAAAAAATATATATATAATAATTCCAGACTACGGTTTGCAACTGCACATGGGGACAAAGATCGTACTTTTTGGAGAAATGTCCTCTGGTCTGATGAAAACAAAATAAACTGTTTGGCCATAATGACCATCGTTATGTTTGAGGAAAAAGGGGGATGCTTGCAGCCGAAGAACACCATCCAACCGTGAAGCACGGGGGTGGCAGCTACATGTTGTGGGGTGCTATTGGCTGCAGGAGGGACTGGTGCACTTCACAAAATACAAGGCATCATGAGGAAAAAAATTATGTGGATATATGAAGCAACATCTCAAGACATCAGCCAGGAAGTTAAAGCTTGGTCGCACAAATGGTCTTCCAAATGAACAATGAGCCACCTAAGCATACCTCCAAAGGTGTGGCAAAATGGCTTAAGGACAAACAAAGTCAAGGTATTGGAGTGGCCATACAAAAGCCCTGACCTCAATCCTATAGAAAATGTGTGGGCAGAACTGAAAAAGCGTGTGCGAGCAAGGAGGCCTACAAACCTGACTCAGTTACACCAGCTCTGTCAGGAGAAATGGGCCAAAATTCGACCCAACTTATTGTGGTTAGATTGTAAACTTTCCTTCCAGACTCACATTAAGCATCTCCAATCCAAAATTTCAAATCTAGAATCGCTTCCTTTTTGCAACAAAGCATCCCTTACTCATGCTGCCAAACATACCTCGTAAAACTGACCATCTACTGATCTTGACTTCTTAGCGATGTCGTTTACAAAATAGCCTCCACACTGCAAACTCTACTCAGCAAATTGGATGCAGTCTATCACAGTGCATACGTTTTTTTACTAGAATTAAATGTCAGGAATTGTGAAAAACTGAGTTCAATGTATTGGTTAAGGTGTATGTACTTCTGACTTCAACTGTATATTAAAGTGTAATATTGGATGCAAACTCTAAATGTAGTACATTTTCAACTATAATCTGGTGTCCTTCTTGTAAGCCCGTAACCATGGGTGTGAGGTGGAATACTTTTGTTTCAAAATAGATTTAAGACACTCAATAAACACTTCTGTGTGACCTGATTTCGCCCGACTGCAGTAAAAAGTTAACAAACAAAGAATCGGAATTTGGAATCCCAACGGTCACCTGTCATTCTGCCTGATTAGATTAAGGTAAAATATGTGTCACGTTCTGACCTTAGTTCCTTTGTTTTGTCTTTTTGTTTAGTATGGTCAGGGCGTGAGTGGGTGGGTTGTCTATTGTTAGTTTGCTATATTTTTGTCTATTTCTGTTTGGCCTGATATGGTTCTCATCAGAGGCAGCTGCAATCATTGTCTCGATTGGGAAACCATATTTAGGTAGCCTGTTTCTGTTGGTTTTTGTGGGTGGTTGTTTTCATCTTTGTGTGTTCTGCACGGACAGAACTGTTTCGGTTTTCACTTTGTTGTTTTGGTAATTTGAAGTCTTCAGTTTGGATTATTATTAAATAAAGATGACCCTTACCGACCTGCGCTCTTTGGTCCTCACTCTTCCACCGCGACAGCCCGTAAATTTGTTACATTTAATTCGGTTTTAGAAGTCATAAAGGAACTGGCGTAAAACTAAATTGCTTGAATGAAGAACAACAACATTTGTCAACTCTGTAAAACGATAATGTTTTTTGGGGGGGATTTTACAAATAATAATTTCAATATTTTGACAAATGTTTGATATGGAACTTTAATTTTGAGGCAAAAAAATATGTCTGTTTTGAGTATCCTGTTGTCATCTCTGTCAGTGGCTTATCCACTATTCCTGATGGCTAACCCCTTAATATGAATATTTTTGGTCAATATTCTGAAAGTATCCGCGCTTGTCCTACGGGATAATTTTGCTTTATAAATGCTGCTTTATGTTTCTAAATCCAGAAAAACATGCAAAAACGTAAATGAAATTAGCCCTGTGATCTGATTGAATTCCATTGTCAGTTATTGAACCAAATTAGGCCTACTCCTCGTGTACGGTTCATTGTACTAAAGCCCGTCATCTAGCAGTAGACCACCATAATTCTCCAGTACGTGAGGCGGCCCACCCGTAGTCTGCAGACACACCCTTGTTTCCTATGTAGTGCATGTGGTCAACCTGCAGCACAACAGAGGGCCTGGCATTGTGAGGAAGAATAGAGAGTATAGAGAGTGTGGGTGGAGAGTAAGCAAGAAGCGTGGGGTGGAGAGTATAGCAGAAACGTAGGGTGGAGAGTATAAACAGTAGCATGAAGTATAAGCAGGAGGTGGGTTGGAGAGTATAGCAGAGAGCGGGGTGGAGAGTAAGGCAGAGAGGCGTAGGTGGAAGAGTATACAAGAGCGTGGGGTGGAGTAGTAGAGCAGAGAGTGTGGGTTGGAGAGTAGCGCAGAGAGAGCACAGGGTGGAGAAGCTAGAAGCAGAGAGTGTGGGGTGGAGAGTATAAGCAGAAGAGGTGTGGTGGAGAGTATAGGCAAAGAGAGGTGGTGGAGAGTAAGCAGAGAGTGTGGGTGGAGAGAATAGGGAGAGCGTGGGGTGGAGAGTATAGCAGAGAGCGTGGAGGTAGAGTAAGAGTATAGCAAGAGAGCGTGGGGTGGAGAGTATAGCAGATAGGCGCGGGTGGAGAGTATAGCAGAGAGCGCGGGGTGGAGAGTAAGAGCAGAGAGTGTGGGGGGTGAGAGTAGAGCAGAAGAGAGCAGGGTGGAGATAAGAGCAGAGAGTGGTGGCGTGGAGAGTTATAGAGAACGAGTCGTGGGTGGAGATATATAGCAGGAGTAGGTGGCTGGAGAGTATATCGCACGAGATAGGGTGGAGAGTAAGCTAGAGAGCGTGGGTGAGTATAGCACGCAGTACAGGTGAAGTATATGCAGAGGAGGCGGGGGGAATGGAGAGTGAATGGTGGTGATATGCACTGAGAGGCGTGGGGTGGAGAGTATAGCAGAGAGCGTGAGGGAGAGTAGGAGAGCGTGGGGGGAGAGTAGCAGAGAGCGTGGTGTGGAGAGTAACAGAGGTGTAAGTCAGGCAGAGAGCGTGGGGTGAGAGTAGAGCAGAGAGCGTGGGTTGGAGAGATAAGCAGAGAGCGGTGGGTGGAGACGTAAAGCAGAGAGCGTGCGGTTGGGAGAGTAGAGAGAAGAGCGTGGGGTGGAGAGTATGAGGAGAGAAGTTCTGGGGTGGAGAGTATAGGTAGAGTGGGGGAGATGCAGAGAGCGTGGGTAGGGATCAGCAGAGCGTGAGAGAGCAGAGAGCGGGGGAGAGTAGGGGACTGGGAGAGTAAGAGCAGCGAGAGTCGGGGGTGGAGAGTAGCAGCAGAGAGCGTGGGTGGAAGTACGAGCAGAGAGCGTGGGGGTGGGAAGAGTAATGAGCAGAGAGCGTGGGGTGAGAGTAGATAGCAGAGACAGCGGGGTGGAGAGTAGAGCAGAGAGCGTGAGGGGGAGAGTAAGCAGAGAGCGTGGGGGGTGAGAGTAGAAGATAGAGGCGTGGGGTGGAGAGATGAGAGAGCTGGTAAGAGTGGCGAGCTGGGGTGAGAGTATAGCAGAGAGCGTGGCGGTGAAGCAGTAAGAGAGAGAGTGGGTGAGGTAGTCCTCATAACCCTATGGAGACAACTGGTGTGTATGAGGACTTGTGGTTGTATAATGCAGACGGGTGTGTAATATGGACTGCGTGGTGTATATGGCAGACTGGTGGTGTAATAGGAGAAGTGGTGGTAATATGAGGACTGGTGGTGTATATGGAGACTCTGGTGCGTGTTATGTTGAACTGGGTGGTGTATATGGAGACTGGGTGGTGTATATGGTGAAAATGGGTGGTGTTATATGGGATCCGGGGTGGTGTAATTGAGACGACTGGGGTGGTGTATTTGGGACCTGGGTGGTGTATATGAGGCAGGCTGGGTGGATATGGATGACTGGGTGGTGTAATGGGGACTAGGTGTTATATGGGGACTGGGGTGGTGTATATGAAGGATATTGGTGTGTATGTATGATACTGGGTTAATGGAGGACTGGTGTATTGGGGAAACTGGTGGCTGTATAGGTACGGGGGATTCTGGTGGTGTATTGGAGACTGTGGTGAGTGATATGGAGACTGGTGGTGTATGATGGGATCGGGTGGTGTAATAGGGGACTGGTGATGTAATGATATGGTGATATGGGAATCTGGTAGTGGAATGGAGACTGGGTGGTGTATATGGGGACTGGGTGAATGAGGAATGGTGTGATATGGGATGATGACTGGGTGGGTATATGAGGACTGGTGGTCGTATATGGAGACTGGGTTGGTGTAATATGGAGACCTGGGTGGTTGTAATATGGGGACTGGTGGTGTTATGGGACTGGGTGGTGTAAATGGGGACTGGGTGGTGGTATATGAGGAATGGTGATGTATAAGGAGCTGGGTTGGGTGTATTATGGGGACTGCGTGGTGTATATGGGGGACTGGTGGTTGTTATATGGGGACCTGGTGGTGGTATCATGAGGAATGGGAATGTTATTGGAGGAACTGGGTGGGTGTATATGGGGACTGGTGTTGTATATGGAGATGGGTGATGTATATGGGGACTGGGTGCGTGTAAAAATGGGGACTGGTGGTGTAATATGGAGACTGGGTGGTGTAATATGAGGACATGGTGGTGGTATATGGGGACTGTGGTGAAATATGGGACTGGGTGGCGTATATGGGGACTGGGTGGTGTACTATGGAGACTGGTGGGGTGTAAATATGGGGACTGGGTGGTGTTATGAAGGGAATGGTGATGTATAATGAGAAACTGGGTGGGTATATGGGGACTGGTGGTGTTATGGGGACTGGTGGTGTTATTGAAAGGGACATGGTGGTGTATATGGAGAACTGGGTGGTGTATAATGGAGACTGGGTGGTGTATATGGGGACTGGTGGTGCTATATGGGGACTGGTGGTGTATATGGAGAACTGGGTGGGTAATATAGGGACCGGTGGTGGTCATTATGGGGACTGGGTGGTGTATATTGGGGACTGGTTGTGTATATTGGGGACTGGGTGGTGTATATGAGGACATGGTGGGTGTATATGGATGACGGGTGGTGTATATGAGACCTTGGGTGGTGTAATGGGACTGGTGGTGTATATGGGGACTGGGTGGTGTATATGGGGACTGGGTGGTGTATATGAGGAATGGTGATTATATGGAAGACTTGGTGGTTGTCATATGGGGATCTTGGTGGTAATATGGGGACGGGTGGTGTATATGGGACGGGTGGTGTAATGGGGACTGGGTGGTGTTATGGGGACTGGTGGTGTATATGACAGGAATGGTGCGTAATGAGACTGGGTGGTGTATATGGGACTTGGGTGGTGAATATGGATGAGGGTGAATGTTTATACAAGGTGACTGGGTGGTGGTATATGGGGATGGTGGTGTATATGGAGACTGGGTGGTGGTATGAGGATGGTGGTGTATATTGGGACTGGGTGGTGTATTAGGGGACTGGGTGGCGTATATGGGGACATGGGTTGGTGGTAATATGGGGACTTGGTGGTTGTACTATGGGCGACTGGGTGGTTCGTATATGAAGGAATGGTGATGTATATGGAGACTGGGTGGTGTATATGGGACTGGGTGGTGTATAGGGGACTTGGGTGTGTATATGACGGACATGTGTTAATAATGGAGACTGGGGGGTGTTATGGAAGAACTGGGTGGTGTCTATGGGGACTTGGTGGTGTATATGGGGACTGGGTGGTGTATATGGGGAACTGGGTGGTGTATATGAGGAATTGGTGATGTATATGGAGCTTGGGGTGGGTTATATGGGGACTGGTGGTGTATATGGGGACTGGTGGTGTTAGGGGATGGGTGGTGTATATGGGACTGGGTGGTGGTAATATGGGGGACTTGGGTGGTGTATATGGAGACGGGTGGTGTATTGGGGACTTGGCTGGGTGTAATATGGACTGGGTGGTGTAATGGGGACCTGGTGGTGTATATGGGATAATTCCATTCCAGTCCTTATAATACCCTCTATAGCTCTCCCACCAGCCTCCTCTTTTGTAATGTTGTGTGTGTGTGTGTGTGTTGTGTGTGGTGTGCTGTGTGGTGTGTGTGTGTGTGTGTGTTGTGTGTGTGTGTGTATGTGTATGGTGTTGGTGTGTGTTGTGTGTGTGTGTTGTGTGCATGTGGTGGTGCATGGGGTGTATATATGTGTGTGTGTGTGTGTTGTGTGTTGTGTGTGTTGTGTTGTGTGGTGTGTGTGTGTGTGTGTGTGTGTTTTAAATGTGTTGCATGCGTGTGTGTGCGTTGTGTGTGTGGTGTGTGTGTGTTCCTTGTGCATGTGTGTGTGTATTGTTAATATATTATGTGTGGGTGTATGTGTGTTTTATGTGTGGCATGGGTGTTGATGCACAGACTCACACGGCGTGGAAATTAACATTAAATCAGCCTGGTGTTTCTTTCCCTGTTCTTCATTTTATACTTAATCATCTCATTCACTTTTCTCTTTTTGTTTGTTTCTCTGCCTGCTTTTCCTCTCCTTTCATCAGGGTATGGGTTTCCCTTTTGTTCTTCCCTTTATTTGGAAAACCAATTTAAATAATTTATCATTGAAGACTGCCTGCT
>NW_019945471.1:0-6718 GCF_002910315.2 Salvelinus sp. IW2-2015 | reverse complement strand
ACTCGAGTCAACCCTGAAGAGAAGATCTATACTCTCTGAAGAGAGAAGATCTATACTCTCTGACAGAGGAGATCTATACTCTCTGAGAGAGAAGATCCATACTCTCTGAGAGAGAAGATCTATACTCTCTGAGAGAGAAGACTATACTCTCTGAGAGAGAAGATCTATACTCTCTGAGAGAGAAGATCTATACTCTCAGAGAGAAGATCATACTCCTGACAGAGAAGATCTATACTCTCTGAAAGAGAAGATCATTACCTCTGAGAGAGAAGATCTATACTCTGAGAGAGAAGATCTATACTCTCTGAGAGAGAAGATCCATACTCTCTGAGAGAGAAGATCTATACTCTCTGAGAGAGAAAATCTATACTCTCTGACAGAGAAGATCTATACTCCCTGAGAGAGACAATTTATACCTAAATGGCACCCTATTCCCTTCATAGTGCACTACTTTTGACCAGAGGTCTAGATATAGTGCACTACTTTTGTTTTAACCAGAGCTCTAGATATAGTGCACTATATAGGGAATAGGGTGCCATTTGGGATGCACCCTGGGAAAAAGGTAACCAAAGCCCTCAATGAACATAGAGCTTGATGTTAAGGAACGATAATTTCACAAGATGATTATTGATGACAATAGAATCATACAAGGGTCATACTCTCTCATAGTAACAGCCTTGAGTTGTGAGTGCTGGTATTACAAGGGTCATACTCTCTCATAGTAACAGCCTTGAGTTGTGAGTGCTGGTATTACAAGGGTCATACTCTCTCATAGTAACAGCCTTGAGTTGTGAGTGCTGGTATTACAAGGGTCATACTCTCTCATAGTAACAGCCTGAGTTGTGAGTGCTGTGATTTACAAGGGTCATTGTCTCTCATAGTAACAGCCTTGAGTTGTGAGTTGTATTACAAGGGTCATACTCTCTCATAGTAACAGCCTTGAGTTGTGAGTGCTGGTATTACAAGGGTCATACTCTCTCATAGTAACAGCCTTGAGTTGTGAGTGCTGGTATTACAAGGGTCATAGGTATGCGAGGTAACGGTATACCGTGTATACTGGGGTTTGGAAATAGCCACAGGATAGTTTTTCAATTCCGTTGGAACTATTTCTTAGAGGTTTTTCAATAAATGCAACTGTTTCTAGCTACTTTTTAAGTAAATACCTGCTGTCAACTTGAGCAATACGTTAGGAGATAAATCAGAWTACGTTCTTCATTTCACCTGTCACATTATTTACATGATGAAGATTACGTAGTTCCCCAGAACAGTTGAGCCAGTCACGTGTTTGTTGGTAAACAGCACCACAGGAGAAAGCGGGAGCACGTGTCCAGCTGTGTGTTGACAGGGGTTGTGTTTTATATTGAAAGTCAACTGTGTTTTTTTTTGCTTCAATAGAGTGGTCAGGGACGTGCAACTATAGTTTTCCTTACCAGAAAATACATTCGTGCAACACATTAGGCAGAACATAGCTTCATTTTCATCAGATGACAACAGAAGAGTAATGCTATTTGGCTGACAGGCACATAAATAAATGGGTTTATAATGAAAAAGCATGGTATTTTTTGCAAAAACGATGCATAACCATCATATTTCAAATGAAACAATATAGCCAGCTACATTTCCTAATGTTTTGCTTTAAGTTTTTTCTTGCATTTTACCGGAGAAAAGTAGACTACACCGGAGAACAGTAGCTCCACATCAGTCAGAGCGCTATCTGCTGACTGAAGCGCAAAATGTGTCTGATGCCGAGCAGAAATTACAATAAGAGMCATTTTTGATCTGCGTTTACAAAAAGCWGCAAGTTATTTCCTATGCGTTTTATATTTTTTATGAGTGAAAAAAGCAGAATTCTGTGTTAAAGGACCCCTTATTTTAATTAGCTAGTTATCTAAGTGGCTGAATTAATAAGGAGATAAGGGCATCGTATTGTGTTCGCTTTCTGCCGTGTTTGAGAGATGTGTAGAGCTGCCACCACTATCTGGAAATCCTTGCGTTTTCATCTGCTCCTCCCCCTCTTCRCCGAGCAGAGCAGGCAGGCTCGTTGCCCTAGCGACTTCACACAGACACAGCGTGTACATTGTTGCTCCAGAGCCAATACTGTTCTTCCTTCAGACAAGCATGCATCAGGACGTTGTCTCTCGCTCACATTCGCTTGGAAATGTTCAAACTCATCCAAAAATGACATTCGGTAACTCCTACCTATATATGTATAACTTTATGAGCTGAACTGCCTGTCTTTGTAATTAGTTTATTTTCATTTGCCCTCATTGGCATATTTAGCTAGCAGAATCTATTGATGTGTTGTTATAATACTGGTAATAGATGGTACTGGTAATAGATGGTACTGGTAATAGATGGTACTGGTAATAGATGGTACTGGTAATAGATGGTACTGGTAATAGATGGTTACTGTAATAGATGGTACTGGTAACTAGATGGTACTGGTAATAGATGGTATGGTAATAGATGGTACTGGTAATAGATGCGACTGGTAATAGATGGTACTGGTAATAAGATGGTAACTAGGGTACTAGGAATGGTACTGGTATAATAGATGTGGTACTGGATAGATGGTACTGTAATAGATGCCAAATTAAATATTTTATATGCATTTTTTTGGCACCTGCTTGTTTCCTCTCCTCTCTGTACTCTCCATATCTCCTTGCCTCTCCTCTCCAACATTTTCTCTCCTCTCCTCTCCATATCTCCTCTCCTCTCCATCTCCACTCTCTCCTCTCCTCTCCCTTTCTCCTCTCCCTCTCTCTGTCCTCTCCTCCCACTCTATCCCCTCCTATCTCCTCTCCTCTTGTACTCCATCCCTTGCCTCTCCTCTCCACATATATCTCTCCTCCCTCTGTACTCTCTGTACTCTCTATCCGTCTCCCCTACTCTGTCCTCCTCCCACTTCTCCCCTCTCTATCTCCTCTCCTCTCTGTACTCTCCATATCTCCTTCCTCTCTCCATATCTCTTCTCCCTCTCCCATATCTCTTCTCCCTCTCTCTCCATAATCTCTCTCTCTCTCCCATATCTCTTCTCCTCTCTCCATATCTTTTCTCCTCTCTCCATATCTCTTCTCCTCCTCATATCTCTTCTCCTCTGCCATATCTCTTCTCCCTCTCTCCATATCTTTCTCTCTCGTCCTCTCTCTTCTCCTCTCTCATATCTCTTCTCCTCTCTCCATTATCTCCTCTCCTCTCCACATATATTTCTCTCCTCTCCTCTCTCCATATCTCCTCTCTGTACTCTCTGTACTCTCCATATCTCTCTAACTCTCCATCTCACAATCTCTCCTCTCCTCTCACTCACTCCCCACTCTCTCCTATCCCCTCTCCTCCCTCCTCTATCTCTCCTCCCACTCTCTCCTCTCCTCCACTCTCTCCTCCCATCTCACTCTCTCCTCTCTTACTCTCTCCTCCTCTCTCACTCTCTCATCTCTCCCACTCTCTCCTCTCCTCTCACTTTCTCCTCCCTCTCCTCTCACTCTCTCCTCCCTCTCACTCTCTCCCTCTCCTCCCTGCGCTCTCTCTTCCTCCCACCCTCTCTCCTCTCCTCCCACTTAACTCCTTCCCCCTTACTCTCTCCTCTCCTCCACTCTCTCCTCTCCTCTCCTCCCACTCTCTCCTCACACCTCTATCCCTCCTCTCTCCTCTTCTCTCACTCCCTTCTCCTCTCCTCCAGCTGCCCAGAAGATTTGTGTTGCAGGGCATGGTGGGTCGTAAATCTGGGACAGACGGTCGTGTGGGCCCGCCCAGAATAAATACTTTCAAGCCTCGAACCAGAGGATTGTAAATATTTTGCTACTGTCCTTGAAGGGCAGAGAGTCTGTCTTTTTGTGTGTGTTTCAGGGGGAGGGGACCTAATTTGTTTGGTGAACAGCCCGTTTGCCTGTAAAGGGCGGGTGGGTAGGTCTGACCTTCAGCTCGGTGCCACTGGTGTATCCTAACATGACATAAAATATGCCTATGTATTACTATCCCCTAGGAACCCATCCACTGTTAGCAATACTACCCCTAGGAGACAACCATCCACTGTAATCAATCTTCAGGCAACCTGTACTATATCCCTAGGAGACACCACCTTCCATGTTATGCAACTACTATCCCTAGAAGACACCATCCCACTGTTATGCCAATGCTAATCCCTTAGGAGAACACCATCCACTGTTATGCAATCTATCCTCTAAGGAGAACATCCAGCGTGCCATAACTTACCCTAGGAGACCATCATGTGCAATACATCCCTAGGAGGACACATCCACTGTTATGCAATACTATCCCCTAGGAGACACCATTCACTGTTGCATTACTATCCCTAGGAGACACATATCCACCTGTTTAGCAATACTATCCCTAGGAGACACCATCCACTACTATATGCATTCTCTACCCTAGGAGCACCACCACACTATAACATTACTATCCTCTAGGAGACACATCCACTGTTATGCCAATACTATCCCCCTAGGAGACACCAGATCCACCTACTAACATACATATCCCTAGCAGACACCATCCACTACTATACATAAACATCTCACAGGAGACACCATCCCTACTCACACAATACTATCCTAGGAGCCCCATCCACTACTATACATTTACTACCCTAGGAGACACCAATCCACTGGTATGCATACTAACCCTAGGAGACACCATCTCACTGT
Organism: Salvelinus sp. IW2-2015; assembly: GCF_002910315.2. Classification (NCBI taxonomy): domain Eukaryota; kingdom Metazoa; phylum Chordata; class Actinopteri; order Salmoniformes; family Salmonidae; genus Salvelinus; species Salvelinus sp. IW2-2015. The sequence goes on along the minus strand of NW_019945471.1, from coordinate 2,054 downwards.
TATGCAATAATATCACCTAGGAGACAACCAATCCATGTTATGGCATAAACTAATCCCTAGGGAGACACGCATCCACGTTATGGCAATACTATCCTAGGAGACACCATCACTATATGCATACTATCCCTTAGGAGACACCACCACTACTGATGCAATACAATCCCCTACGGAGACACTCACACTGTTATCGCAATACTATCCCCTTAGAGACACCATCATACTATGCAAATACTATCCCCTAGGAACCCATCCACTGTTTATGCACATACTATCCTAGGAGACTACATCGCACGTCTGATATCAACATACCTGTGCAATACTATCCCCAGGAGACCACCATCCACTGATATGCAATTACTATCCCTACAGGAGACACCATACCACTATATGCATCATAATCCTTCCTAGGAACACCATCACTATATCCAATAACTACCCTCGTCGAGAAACACCCGATCACTACCAGACTCCACTAGTTGCAATACTATCCCTAGGAGACACCATCCCCACTGTTATGCAATACACTACGCCCTAGAACCATCCCGATATGGGCAATACTAATCCCCCCTGAGGAGAACACACCACTGCTTATCAATACTTCCCTAGGAGAACACCCTATCCAATGTTAATGCAATACTATTCCCTAAAGGAGACACCATCCACACAATGCAATACTATCCCCAGAGACACCTCCACTGATTAATGGGCATACTATCTCCCTGGAGACAAGCCATCCCCACTGTTATGGCAATACTATCCCCTAGGAGACTACCCCATCCACTTACTGCTATAACTATCCCTAGAGAACAACCATCCACTGTTATGCAATACTATCCCTCTAGTGAACACATCCACTACTATGCAATCCTATCCCCTAGGAGAACACCAATCTCACTATGTGCATTACTATCCCCTAGGAGAACACTCACATGATATGCAATACTATCCCCTAGGAGACACCATCCACACTGATGCAATACTATCCCCTATGTGAGAACCCATCCACTGTGTATGCCAATAACTATCCCCCCTCCAGGAACCAACATCCACTGTTATGCAATACTGATCCACTTCTTAGGAGTAACACCAACACTCTACTTCACACTGTATAATATCTCCCCGACCTAGGGAGACCAACCAATCACACATCCGATTATCCACAATATCAATATCCCTAGGAGACAACCCAATCCACTACTTATGCAATACTATCCCCCTAGGAGACACCATCCACGTTGATGCAATAATATCTCCTAAAGAGACACATCGAGCACTGTATGCCAAATCATATCCCCCTAGAAGACACCATCCACTGATTATGCAATACTATCCTTACGGAGACACCATCCACTGTTATGCAATACTTATCCCCTAGGAGACACCCATCCACTGTTATGCAAATAACTAATCCCCTAGGAGACCCAATCCACTAGCCTATGCATTACTATCATCCCTAGAGACACCAACTCCACTGATAGCAATCAATCCCCCTAGGAGACACCATCCACTTTATGCAATACTATCCCCTAGGAGACACCATCCACTGTTATGCAATACTACTCCCTAGGAGACACATCCACTGTTATGCAATGACTATCTCCTAGGAGACACCACCACTACTATGCAATACTATCCCCTAGGAGACACCTCTCACTGTTTATGCAATAACTATCCCTAGGAGACACCAAATCCACTGTTAATGCAATACCTATCCCCTAGGAGACACATTCCACTAACTAATGGCAATACTATCCCCAGGAGACACCATCCCTGTTATGCAATACTATCCTCTAGGAACACCAATCACACTGATATGACAATACTATCCCTAGGAGACAACCCCATCATCTACTAATGGCAATACTATCCCCTAGGAGACGACCATCCACTGTTGGCAATACTATCCTAGGAGAAACACCAATCACACGTTAGCAATACTATCCCTAGGAGACACCACCACTGTTATCAATACTATCCCTAGAGACACCATCCCACTGATATGCAATACTATCCCCTAGGAGACCATCCACTTACTAGCATTACTATCCTCTAGA
>NW_019945470.1:61555-71835 GCF_002910315.2 Salvelinus sp. IW2-2015 | reverse complement strand
GTCCCGAGCCCACTAGGCCGTCTGTCAGTCAGGAGCCGCTAGAGGCGTCTGTCAGTCAGGAGCCGCCGAGCCGTCAGTCAGCCAGGCCTGCCAGAGCCGTCAGTCAGCCAGGAGCTGCCAGAGCCGCTAGCAGCCAGTGAGCTGCTAGAGCCGTCAGTCAGCCAGGACCTGCCAGAGCCGTCAGTCAGCCAGGAGCTGCCAGAGCCGCTAGCAAGCCAGGACTGCTAGAGCCGTCAGTCAGTCAGGACCTGCGAGAGCCGTCAGTCAGCCAGGACCTGCCAGAGCCGTCAGTCAGCCAGGACCTGCCAGAGCCGTCAGTCAGCCAGGCCCTGCCAGAGCCGTCAGTCAGCCAGGACCTGCCAGAGCCGTCAGTCAGCCAGGACCTGCCAGAGCCGTCAGTCAGCCAGGACCTGCCAGAGTCGTCAGTCAGCCAGGACCTGCCAGAGCGTCAGTCAGCCAGGACCTGCCAGATGTATAGTCAGCCAGGACCTGCCAGAGTCGTCAGTCAGCCAGGACCTGCCAGAGTCATCAGTCAGCCAGGACCTGCCAGAGTCGTCAGTCAGCCAGGACCTGCCAGAGTCGTCAGTGAGCGCAGGACCTGCCAGAGTCGTCAGTCAGCCAGGACCTGCCAGAGCGTCAGTCAGCCAGGACCTGCCAGAGCCGTCAGTCAGCCAGGACCTGCCAGAGTCGTCAGTCAGCCAGGACCTGACAGAGTCGTCCTTCACTCCGGTGCTGCCTGAATCTCCCGTCCATTCAGGACCCATGGCTAGGGTTCCCAGGCCAAGGTCGGCGGCGAGGATCGCCGCTCATAAGAGGCCACGGGGGCGATTAAGGAGGCGGACAAAAACAATGGTGAAGTGGGGTCCACGTCCCGCGCCAGAGCCGCCACCGCGGCACAGACGCCACACCAGACCCTCCCCTATAGGTTTAGGTTTTGCGGCCGGAGTCCGCACCTTTGGGGGGGGGGGGGGGTACTGTCACGTTCTGACCTTTATTTTCCCTCGTTTTGTCTTTATTTAGTATGGTCAGGGCGTGAGTTGGGGTGGGCAGTCTATGTTATTTGTTTCTATGTTTAGGTTTGTTCATTTGCCTGATATGGTTCTCAATCAGAGGCAGGTGTTTTGCATTGTCTCTGATTGGGAGCCATATTTAGGTTGCCTGTTTTCACTGTTGGTTTGTGGGTGTTTGTCTTCCGTGTCAGTGTTTGTCGCCACACGGGACTGTTTTGGTTAGTTCTTTTGTTTATTTGTATTGTGTCTTGTTTTCGTGGATTATATTAAAACGTGGAACTTACCACTCTGCGTATTGGTCCTCCGATCCTTCTCGCCTCTCCTCGTCAGATGAGGAGGAAGAGATAGACAGCGTTACACTCGGTAACAAAACCAGCAAAGCAATCAAATTAATCGTTTACCTTTGTTGATCTTCGGTTGGTTTCACTCACGAGCCCTCCAGTTGACAGCAAATGTTCCTTTTGTTCCATAAGAATATGTTTTATATCCAAATACCTCCGTTTGTGTAATGCGTCATGACCAGGAATCCACCGGAAAAAGCGTTCGCGACAACGGCGGAAAAAATTCCAAATTATATCCATAATGTCCACATAAACATGTCTGTCAAACGTTGTTTTTGATCCAACTTCATTGTGTTTTTCACATATCTATTCGATAATAAATCAACCGGGACAGTTGGCTTTTCACTAGGAGCGAGAGAGACAATGGCTACCTTTCAGATTTGCGCAAAAATTACCCGGAGAGCCCCCACCTGTCCACTTACCCAATGTGCTCTTGCAGGCTCATCCTTCAAAATAAAGGCCTGAAACTACGTCTAAAGGCTGTTGACACCTTAGGGAAGACATAGAAAAAGAGGTCTTATTGATGTGACTTCACATATGCGATAGGAAGGCATTGGAACACAGAGCTCTCAAAATGAGTGCCACTGCCTGTCTCAACGAAGCCATAGAAACCTGGACATGCTCCAACTGAAATGTTCCATCCTGTCAGTATTGATGTTGAATGGTATTAAATACACTTTTTTGTTCTCTCCCATCCCCTGTAGGTTTGTTGAACATGAGTGAAAATGAAACTCCAGCACACTGGTAGCACTATAGACGTGTGAGTATAACTTTTCCAGGTGAGTTGAACCTGCCTGTGGGTGCGGTGGGGATATTCCTGGGAGGTCTACTGATGAAGAGGTATAAGCTTGGCGTTGTGTCTGGAGCCCAGCTGTCTTTCGTCACCTCCTTCATGGCCTACGTCCTCCTCCCTCTGCAGTCTGGCACTAAGTGTGACAACGTTCAGGTGGCTGGTCTGACAGTGTCCTACAACGAGTAAATATGACATCTGATTGGTTGGTTGGTTGGTGGGTTTATAAAAACAAAAGTTTTGATCAGTGGAATATGAGGGAGAGTTAGACCAAAACACACGTGGGCTTGTGCCGGGGCTCCCTCTTGTGGGAATATACAGTATGGTTGTTACTGAGCCAGGAATCCTGGCTGTTTTGTCACTGTMTGTCACGACTTCCACCGAAGGTGGCTCCTTTCCCTGTTCGGGCGGGGCTCGGCGGTCGTCGTCGCCGGTCTACTAGCTGCCACCGATCCTTTTTCCTTTTCTTCTGGTTATGTCTGTTTTTGTGTTTCATCTGGTTTCATTTTGGTTAATTAGGGGGGTATTTAATTCGACATTTCTTTTGGGGTTTTGTGCGGGATTGTTTTCGTTTGAACTGTCAGTGAGTTTGGGTTTCGTTTTTATTAGCTCATGTTTTACAGTTGTTTTTCCCTAGACTGTGTCTGAGTGGGGTTTTCGTGGCTATTGCTGTAGTCCGGTGTTCCTGTTGTTTTTTGAGCTAGTTCTAGCTAGCTTCTTTGGAACGTGTTTCTCCTGCGCCTGACTCCATACCCACATCTCCTTGGGGAGATCTGACAATGTGCCTATGATAGTTCAGCAACAATTATTTAAACATCATTATTACCAGCCATTTTTTCTGTCCACCAGGTCCCCTGGTATATGATGGCAGCCTGTTGTCAGAGTAACAGAGACTGCTCCTGCTTGGCTGGGGAGTGGGASCCTGTGTGTTCAGACAACGGCATCACCTACACCTCCCCCTGCCTCGCAGGCTGCTCCAGCTTTACAGGTTACGGCAAGAACACGGTACCAATACTATTAATGTACTGAGTGTACAAAACATCCACAGGGATGCTGGGCCATGTTGACTCCAATGCTTCCCACAGTTGTGTCAAGATGGCTGTATGTCTTTTGAGTGGGTGACCATTCTTGATACACATGGGGAAAGTGTTCAGTGTAAAAAAAACAGCAGCGTTGCAGTTCTTGACACAAACTGGTAACCCTGGCACCTACTACCATGCCCCGTTGAAAGGCACGTAAATATTCTGTCTTGCCCATTCACCCTCTGAATGGCACACATACACAATCCATGTCTCAATTGTCTCAAGCCTTACAATATTTTTTTAAACCTTGCTCCCCCTCTTTATCAAAACTGATTTAAGTGGATTTAACTAGTGACATCCATACGGGATTATAGCTTTAACCTGGATTCACCTGGTCAGCATATGTCATGGAAAGAGCAGGTGTTCTTAATATTTTATACACTCACTGTAACTCATTGGCACGGACATAAGTTATTTTCAACCATTAARTGGGGCCTTGTTGAGGCCTTATCTATGTAAGTAATTGCTGATTGACAATAAAGTATTATTTTGATGTATGGGAAAAATATGGTATGCAATTCCTATGTAGAGAAGGTTCTCTCTGGTAGTTGTTCAATATGACTTCAYCTTTTACAGGGCACTCTTGTAAAATAGATGTTTATTCTCAATGTGACTCCCTGTTTAAATAAAAGTAAAATAACATTTTTAAAAACACCAACACAGGATATGGGCTACACATGGTATCACATCATTACATACTAGGCCCTACTGCACCTGCATTCCAGCACCATTCCAGCATCTGGAATTGACTCAACATGTTTGAGGTGGGGGATCAATACATGTGGGGGGAAGAGGTGGCTGTCGAATGTATGATTCTGATATGTACAGGTAAGTTCATTATGTGTGTGGGGCGGTTGGCGTCCATGTTTGTGTCCGTACTCTGAGGTGTATTTGAATATGAATGAGCAGCAATGTTGTGATGTGTCCTATCCCGTCCTTGCAGAGTGATCTTCCTTGGGCTCATCACATCTCAGTGGCTCCTCCTTAGGAGGGAGGGGGACACCACCACGGGACAGACCCCACACTCATCGCTAGAGATCGAACTTCAGACTCCCTCCAAAGAAGGCTCGGCCTCAGACTCCGACTCGCTGCTTAATGGGGAGAACCGGTGTTCTTGGCCCATTGCTCGTGTTTCTTGGCCCAAGCAAGTCTCTTCTTATTATTGGTGTCCGTCCTTTAGTAGTGGTTTCAATGGAGCAATTCGACCATGAAGGTCTGATTCATGCAGTCTCCTCTGAACAGTGTATGTTGAGATGTGTATGTTTCTTGAACTCTGTGGGGCATTTATTTGGGCTCCAATCTGAGGTGCAGTTAACTCTACTGAATTTATCCTCTGCAGCAGAGGTAACTCTGGGTCTTCCTTTCCTGTGGCAGTCCTCATGAGCGCCAGTTTCATCATAGCGCTTCATGGTTTTTGCGACTGCACTAGCTGAAACTTTCAAAGTTCTTGAAATTTTCCGTATTGACTGACCTTCATGTCTTAAGTAACGATGGACTGTTGTTTCTCTTTGATTATTTGAGCTTTTCTTGGCAATATATGGAATTGATCTTTTACCAAATAGGAATATCTTCTGTAAACCATCCCGACTCATTGAAAGGGGGTCATATAAACATTGCTTTTTAATTTTATTTAAATAAGGCAATCATGCTATAATCGGCATAGTTTCTCAGACCAAATCTTCATTCTGGCTTAAACAAAGCAATCTAATCATGCTCCAGTAAAATACAGCTACAGGGAATGCAAAAAATGGCTTCTGCAAAGCACATATATATTGTCCAATCAACATCCACACATTGATTTCATTCTTCGGGTCTTTATTCAAACACAAACACACTTGGAATAAAATGCTCTTTCAGTGTCTTGTTGCAGGTTGTGCAATGTTCAAAAGTGTGTGAGAGATTAGTATTAGGGGGTCAAGTTTGGACGGTGGTACATATGCAAGCCAAGATTGTATATTTCAGGACCATGGACAGCAGCAATATCAACATAGCGATATCTGTCATTCAGCACCACATGACAGTAGACAGCGGCCATCTCATGTGAAGTTGGCACTGGGGAAATCCCATGTAATGAGAAACGAGGCCTAGGAGCCAAAAAGACTGAAGGAGAAGACTCCCACAGCAACTCTATGCTAAACTGTTCTGCCACATTCATTTCAAATGTTACATCTTTCGATTTGTAAATAATACTGAATACATCTGCAAATAATTGAAACTCACTATTCAAACTACACTGTACAGATTTAGTGTGTCTGTGCATCATAGGTACAACTGTAAGCAATTCAGTTCTCAAATGTATGTTTAATGTGAGAAACAAAATTAAAAACACCTGTTAGACCATTAAAATGCGGACTGTCATGCATTTTTACTATTACCAACAAGACAACGAAGTGATACGTGCCATGGAGACTTATAACAGATAATTTATAAACACCAAAAGTTCCCACGCTGAGCGATATTGTTTACTACACTATTATGCATACAATCCAAGTCATACGTTTATTGTCATTCAAATTCTTATTTTTAACCGAATATTTTTGCAAAAGTGTTAATTGTGTCAATTCAGAGCTCGGAAATATTGGAATAATGTGCTTAAGCGGACTGACACTCAAGGCGCACAACAGGATAACACAACAACGACATTTTCAATTGACAATCATGGGTGCGGATGTGGTCGATTTGTTTATATATGCCTATACAAATCTATGTATTTAACTTGTAAACCAAGGTTGGATTAGTAGGTCTAAGCAACATGCACCTGGATAATCGCGTCATGAATCGGGACGGGCTCCTATGTCCTCATATACACATTATGACATAATAAAGAGCTTAATCTTTCATTCCATTTCTCCATGTGTTCTACACATTCCATTTCTCCATGGCAATAGAATGTAACATTTCTATTTTGCGCCAAACATCGCCTACAACTCAATTCTAAGTGCAGCATATTGGACGACTCCACAGTCATTGATCATTTGCGACTTTAAGTCATTCCTGTTATCTCTAGAGCACCCTATAGCGCTATATCTATAGCGCTGCATTTCTTCCCCATCTTACCATGGATAGGGTTTGGTGCATTCCGGAGTTCACTTATGGTCCCACAAAGGTAATCTTAGGAGAAATTCATTTTAGCATACTGTAAATGCCTGTGCATAATGTGCATAACAAAGCATAATTATTTTCATTATCTTCAAAGGAATTCTGTAGAAGCAGCCTTTATTTTCAGACTCTGCAGGCCTGCTGGGAGGAAACATATTACAATAAACAGGTAAGATTCATCCCACAAAAACATAAACAACAGAAAGAGAGTTGTATTTCAAGACAGTTTAGAGAAGTTGGTCATAAGAGTTCTTATTATCACTTGCTAATTGTCAGGCATGAGTGAAATGTTGCGAGAGGCCCTTCTGAAAGCACATGATATGGTATTTCGTGGCACGGTCTCACACCTTACCTCATCTTGCAGAAGAAGCTCATGGTCCACTATCTGCTGCTCCAGAGTCAAGGCCAGGTCCCGCCCCATGTCACCACAGAGCACATGAGCAACTGGCTGGTGTCTCAGGGCAAAAAATCCCTTAGGGAGAGGCGAGTACCACGTCAGCACTCACCTTCACTGCCATTCCCTGCCACCAGCAGCACTCCAGGGGGTGTGGGTAAAATAAACAACAGAAAAATCAGAAGCCAGGAATGTTGAATTGCTCTGTGTTTTATTTGAAGGGTGTGGAAGGAAACCTTGGAGGAGGGAAACGACCTCGCTCGGCTGGTAAGAGAATGAGAGTTAGAGACATACAAGTTAGTGAGCTCTTTACTAGCCTTTCAACAACTGGTTAGCACAGCAGGATAGATCTGTTGTGAAATTACACTAAGGGCACTTCCTGTTTCATACTGCAGACCTGGGAAGTAAACACTGGCCTAAAAACAATGAACATAGAGCACGAGGCTTTCTGCAAGGTCCGCCGCTCCATGCACCCCACCTCGCCAGCTGACATGTGAGTTCCATGTACTGCCCTGCATATGACTTGATCCATTTATCTACACATCTGTAACTACGCAGAAACAGACTAAGACAGTGTTCTATGTGAGCACATTGCACATCGTTTAGCTTTGTCTTCTCCTTTTTCAATCAACACATGCTTCTCTTTGAACGACATAATATAATATTAAACGTTTATTGAAATAAATGAAAAATACACTTTTGGTTCCTCAACTGCGTTACCCACTCCAGTCAGCAGATGGCGATGTGCGTCTTAGATTCAGGCGATGCTGCCAATGTGAAGTATAATCTAGTGGACCGGACGCTCCTTCAACAACAACAGCTAGTCAGACACCTCGGTAGCTTTCTAGCAAACATAGCTACAACATTCACGCTCTTTACACTGTTTTGGTGTATATTAGTCGATGTGTTTGAAACACACTTCTGTCGTATGTACTTGTTGGCCCATTCAATTATATATGTACGTTGTTTGTCAGCTAGCTGGTTTGCTAAGTTAGCTTAGAACTAGGCTAGTCGCTAATGCAAGCTAGCTAACATCTCCGACCATGAGTTCACTAAGCTACTCTCCTCCTGCTAAAGAAGTGGCAGTCTGCTGGACGGAGAAAGAAGGTATTGTGAAAGAGGAGGAGGCTGTTACAATACAAAAACAAGTAGAGGGTGAGGCTGTTACCGTGAAAGAAGAGAAAGACGTTACTGTGAAAGAAGAGGAAGAAGCGTTCAGAGTGAAAGAGGAGGAGGATGTTACAGTAAAAGACGAGGAGGAAGAGAAAGAGGAGGATGCAGTTTTTGGTGTGAAAGAGGAGGGGGAGATTACTGTCACATTGGAGGCAGAAGAGGCGGTTGGAGATCTGTTTAACACCAGTAAGTACCGTCTCTGCAGTCGTTGAACCAATATGCAGTAAAGGGGTTCTACACTTTAATGTTGTTCTGTACGAATGGCTGAAGCTACACTGTAACGTGTAGAACATCAAGAGTGGACCATCAACAAAACGTTAACAATTGATCAAATGCATCCATTGACAATGCCTGAAATATTGTAGTCCAAGATGTACTCTTAGAGGGGCGATCAGCAGTTGTAACATCCATTTTGGGACTTATACATTAATGATATGTACCCATTGTTTCTTCACTTATAAATGCCTCATGAGCTTAGTTCAACTGTCGTACCCCATCAGAACCCAAAATATAAGCTTTTTTTACTCCAATGTTTATCAGTAAATGTAAACAAACACTGTATATCCTCAAAACATGATTAATTGATTTAATTGAGTCTCAAGCATTTCTAAAATATTTAACATTTTCCTTTAATTATTAAAAGAAAATCTAATTCAGAATAAGTAACGTAACAAAATGTGTAAAAAAGGAAGCGGTCTGAATTTAATGAATGCACTAGGGCCCCAACTAAAAAAATCTTGGGTCAACCAAGAGTCGTCTTTTCTTTCTACCCACCGATTGGTAGAAATGTTACAACGTGTATTTTCCCATATATAGACACACCCCATGTGTTTTAATTAAATCAACTATATGTACTGAACTGGTCTGATGCTTTAAGCACGCTGTTTGATTAAATAATTAAGACACACAAATGACTCGGGAGCCAGAGATCAAGATAGCCTAACCATCAGAAAAAAACTCTTCCTCCTCCCGCTGCTGCTTGCCTTCGTAAATTCTGATGTTATGCTCCTAAAGTTTCTGGTAATAGGCTACACCAGCAGTCGTTAGGCTCCTATAGTTTCTGGTAATAGGCTACACCAGCAGTCGTTATGCTCCTATAGTTTCTGGTAATAGGCTTAACCCAGCATCGTTATGCTCCTATAGTTTCTGGTAATAGACTACACCAGCAGTCGTTGTACTCCTATGTTTCTGGTAATAGGCTACACCACAGTCGTTATGCTCCTATAGTTTCTGGTAATAGACTAAACCAGACGTCGTTATGCTCCTATAGTTTCTGGTAATAGACTACACCAGCAGTCGTTATGCTCCTATAGTTTCTGGTAATAGACTACACCCAGCAGTCGTTATGCTCCTATAGTTTCTGGTAATAGACTACACCAGCAGTCGTTATGCTCCTATGGTTTCTGGTAATAGGCCACACCAGCAGTTGTTATGCTCCTATAGTTTCTGGTAATAGACTACACCAGCAGTCGTTATGCTCCTATGGTTTCTGGTAATAGGCTACACCAGCAGTCAGCAACACTTTTCCATTTGGTGCCAAGTTATCTGACCATTTCTACTGATCTGGTGCCTATGATCACTTAGCTACATAGCTAATGCCTGCTGGACTGTTCATTAATCACGGTACTCCATTTTGTTTATCTGTCGGCCCCAGCCTCGAACTCAGGCCCTTTGTGTAGTTAACTGACCCTCTCTGCCCATTCATTGCCATTTTACCTGTTGTTGTTGTCTTACCCGTTGTTGTCTTAACTTGCTCTCCCAATCAACACCTGTGATTGCTTTATGCCTCGCTTTGTCTCTCTCTAATGTCAATATGCCTTGTATACTGTTGTTTAGGGTAGTTATCATTGTTTTATTTTACTGCGGAGCCCCTAGTCCCACTCAACATGCCTCAGAGAACTCTTTTGTCCCACCTCTCACACATGCGGTGACCTTACCTAGCATAACTGGTGCCTCCAGAGATGCAACCTCTCTTATCGTCACTCAATGATTAGGTTTACCTCCACTGTACCTGCTACCTACCATACCCCTGTCTGTACATTATGCCTTGAATCTATCCTACCACGCCCAGAAACCTGCTCCTTTTATTCTCTGTTCACAACGCACTAGACGACCAGTTCTGATAGCCTTTAGCCGTACCCTCATCATTCTCCTCTGTTCCTCGGGTGATGTAGAGGTTAACCCAGGCCCTGCGTGTCCCTAGGCGCTCTCATTTGCTGACTTCTGTAACCGTAAAAGCATTGGTTTCATGCATGTTAACATCAGAAGCCTCCTCCCTAAGTTTGTTTTACTCACTGTGTTACGGATACAGGTATTCTGTGTGTATCCTGTGTGTATTTCTTTTCTCTCCTTCTCCCCTACTCACAGGTGACCATCATCATTCCCCAATCA
>NW_019945470.1:45202-58275 GCF_002910315.2 Salvelinus sp. IW2-2015 | reverse complement strand
ACGCTTTAATTAACCAATTGCCAGATGGAGAAAAAAAAAGAAAAGCAAGCCAGTGCGACAAAAACAATACACAGAGTTAACTGGATGACAAACGTACACGTCAATACAACACAACAGAATCTGTATAATGTGTGCAAATTAACGTAAGGAGTAAGGCAATAAATAGCGCCAAAGTGGCGAAGTAAATTTATAATTAAGCAATTTACATGGAGTGATATAGTCCCAATGAGGATGTGCAAGTATAAATACTGGGTACAAAAGAGCAGAAAAACAAAAACAAATATGGGGAAGAGGTAGGTAGTCTGGTTGGATGGCTATTAGACTGGGCTGCGTACAGCTGCCCAAGCGATCAAGTAAGCTGCTCTGAGACAGCTGATGCTTAAATTAGTGAGGGAAATATAAGTCTCCAACTTCAGTTGCATTTTGCAATCGTTCGGGTCATTTGCAGCAGAGAACTGGAAGCGAAAGGCGGTCAAAGAGATGATGGCTTTGGGGATGACAGCTGAGATTTACTTACCGCTTGAGCCGCGTGCTCGGGTGGTGTTTCAATGTGACAGTGATGAGATAAGGGGAAGCTTACTTATAGCAAAGACTTAATAGATGAACTGGAGCCCGTGCGTCTGGCGATGAATATGACAGCAAGGACCACCAACGAAGAGCGACAGGTCGCAGTGGGGGGTATATAGTGGGGCTTGGTGACAACATGATGGCACTGTGAAATAACTGATCCAATTTTGCTGAGTAGAGTGTTGGAGGCATTTTAGAAAAATGACATCGCGAAAGTCAAGGATCAGTAGGAGAGTCAGTTTACGAAGAATGTTTGGGCCCGAGTTGAAGGAGGCTTTGTTGCGAAATAGGAAGCCAATTCAATTTGATTGGAGGATGCTTTAATCGTAGTCTGGAAGGAGATTTTACAGTTACGCAGACACAGGTAATTTATATGTGTTCATCATATTCTAAGTCAGAAACCGTCAGAGTAGTGAGCATTGGGCGGGCGGGGCGGGCAGCGATGCGAATAAAAGGAGCATGGTCATAAAGTCCTATATAAAGTCGTATGGTAGCTAGCTTGTGGGAGGGGTAAGGCATTGGAGTTTGGAGGATACGCACTAAAGGCGGGTGAAATCGTCTAATCGAGTTTATGAAGTGACTTGTGGAAGGAGCACACAAACGGACACAGATGAAGGCCCAGAACATATAGAGTTAGAGCAAGAAATGGTGTCGTCTGCGTAGAGGTCAGACTACGAAAATGCGAGCGAGCTTCTTGTTCTAGCATATCGGTTAGCATAATCTACATCCTGTGACATTATATGTATTAACAGATTCGAGAAAGACAACCTACAGAACTAAGAGCACACCGGTGATTATGCATCCACTCCTACTCTTGTCCGATAGAGAGCCTGACAGTAAGGATCAAGGACAACACGACGTCCAGATTCTGGGACACACTCTGGCACTAGCATCTACCTCCAGTTAAACGGTTTCTCAAAATCGCGCGACCAGAAGAGTCACAGGTATAACAAGCAGTAGTTTTAGCAGATTAAAAGCATATCTTACAATCAGGGGACAACAAATGATCTAGACGCGATGAGCAAATCGGTCAATGGAGAGCGCAACTACCGCAGAGAAATTGACAGAAACTACGGTAGTAGCCAACCATCCCTAAAAAGCGCGTAGCTCTCATCTGGTGGTAGGTGCGGGAAATGCAGTTATAGCCAATACCTTGGCATCAACAGGGTGCATTTTTAACGCCATCTGCCACTGTTCTCATTATTTTTCTGCTCAATTTTACACATCTCCATCTGCCGGGTCTCTTTCTTTTTCTGCCTCAATTTTACACATCTCCAACTGGAGAGTCTCTCGCCTAATTTGGGCTCTCTCTTCCGCCTCCAGTTGGAACTGTATGGAACGGACATCCCGCCCTGGCATCACCGGTTGACAGTGGGGAGAGTGGATCAAAACGGGGCAATGTGGCTGGAGCTTTTAGCCTCGCCCTCAGACACCACTGGGCTTAGAGGAGCAGCAACATCCCTACAGGGTAGTAGGCTCAGGCAGCGGTAACACAAGCACCTGCTCTTCCAAAAAACATTCAACACTAGTTGTTTAACCTCCGCTTTAACTAAACTCTGCGGAATCGATAACGAATAATTGGTCAGCCAAGGTCATTAAATCAACTCTTCGAATTTATCAAAAACTCGAAGGGTTATCCACAAAGGATTTCAAATCAAATGTAGCCATTTTAACCACTACACAAGCAAAACACAAACAAATAGCAAACACTAATGCTACTTCAGCTATAACGCTCAACACTGAACTGACCACTACAACAAATTTGCACGAGCGGCTTGGTGTCAGTAATGACAGATCCCGGACGAGCCCCCACTTATGTTACGAATCCCTTTGGCCCGGAGTCTAGGGGGGATGGTAACGAGACCCGTAACATAACTCATGCAAAATGTAACAGTGACAAAGTAACGGTGAGAACGAAATAACCACAGACACCTAAGTTACCATCAAACACACAGGGTTTATTTCTAAACACACGGTAAAGGGGGCAGGAAAAGGGGCTGAGCTGGACCCAAGGAAAGAAACAATAAGTATCCAAAAACACCCCTAAGCTAGTCTAGCCTATTTCAAACAACAGCTAACTAATAACCAAAAATACAGTGGGTGGTCCGACCCAGTTCTAACTAGTGTATTTAACAACGTTTACCTACGGGTAGTGTATGCCCATGGGCGAACTGTCTGGTTACCCCCTTTTCCCACTATCAAACAAACATTCAAACACCATAACAAACTAAATACTCACAGGTGGGGACAAAGTGACATGTAGATGCTAAACCACACAATAGATCTACAGACATATGACATTTACAGAGAGATTGCTCCAGAGAAAACAACTGACAGGGTTTTTAAACCAAGGGAAAGGGAATGTGTTGGGTAGGAGAAAAAGAGGTGTTTTCTGTTTAGCGACTGATTGTGCGGTAACTTAGGTGTCTGTGGTTATTTCGTTCTCACCGTTACTTTGTCACTGTTACATTTTGCATGAGTTATGTTACGGGTCTCGTTACCATCCCCCCTAGACTGCCGGGCCAAAGGGATTCGTAACATAAGTGGGGGCTCGTCCGGGATCTGTCATTACTGACACCCAAGCCGCTCGTGCAAATTGTTGTAGTGGTCTAGTTCAGTGTTGAGCGTTATAGCTGAAGTAGCATTAGTGTTTGCTATTTGTTTGTGTTTTGCTTGTGTAGTGGTTCAAAATGGCTACATTTGATTTGAAATCCTTTGTGGATAACCCTTCGTGGGATGTTTTTGATAAATGTCGAAGAGTTGATTTAATGACCTTGGCTGACCATTATTCGTTATCGATTCCGCAGAGTTTAGTTAAAGCGGAGGTTAAACAACTAGTGTTGAATGTTTTGTTGGAAGAGCAGGTGCTTGTGTTACCGCTGCCTGAGCCTACTACCCCTGTAGGGGATGTTGCTGCTCCTCTAAGCCCAGTGGTGTCTGAGGGCGAGGCTAAAGCTCCAGCCACATTGCCCCGTTTTGATCCACTCTCCCCACTGTCAACCGGTGATGCCAGGCGGGATGTCCGTTCCATACAGTTCCAACTGGAGGCGGAAGAGAGAGCCCAAATTAGGCGAGAGACTCTCCAGTTGGAGATGTGTAAAATTGAGGCAGAAAAAGAAAGAGACCAGCGGCAGATGGAGATGTGTAAAATTGAGGCAGAAAAATAATGAGAACAGTGGCAGATGGCGTTAAAAATGCACCCTGTTGATGCCAAGGTATTGGCTATAACTGCATTTCCCGCACCTACCACCAGATGAGAGCTACGCCGCTTTTTAGGGATGGTTGGCTACTACCGTAGTTTCTGTCAATTTCTCTGCGGTAGTTGCTCCATTGACCGATTTGCTCAGTCCGGCTAGATCATTTGTGTGGTCCCCTGATTGTAAGATAGCTTTTGAATCTGCTAAAGCACTCTTGTGTAATACCCCTGTACTTGCTGCTCCGGATTTTGAGAAACCGTTTAAACTGGAGGTAGATGCTAGTGCCAGAGGTACTGGTGCTGTTCTACTGCAGCAGGACAAGAGTGGAGTGGATCATCCCGTTTGTTATTTTTCTCGAAAGTTTAACAAATGTCAGACAAGTTATGCAACTATAGAACAAGAAGCTCTTGCTTTGTTGTTGGCTCTGCAATACTTTGAGGTATACATTGGTTCCAGTGCCCTACCAGTCATTGTATATACAGATCACAACCCCTTAGTGTTTCTCCACCGCATGTACAACCAGAACCAGCGCCTAATGGGTTGGGCCCTTATTGTGCAAAATTATAATTTGGAGATACGGCACAAAAAGGGTTCTGAAAATGTATTGGCAGATGCTTTGTCTCGTGTGTGAGAATAATGATGTTTGTATATTTTGTGTTCGCAATCCCCCCTAGGGTTGCTCTTTTAAGGGTGGGAGTGTTACGGATACAGGTATTCTGTGTGTATCCTGTGTGTATTTCTTTTCTCTCCTTCTCCCCTACTCACAGGTGACCATCATCATTCCCCAATCATCATCAATCATCGCTAATCAGAAAACACCTCCTTTTCTCCTACCAATCACACTCCCTTCCCTTGGTTTAAAACCCTGTCAGTTGTTTTCTCTGGAGCAATCTCTCTGTAAATGTCATATGTCTGTAGATCTCTGTGTGGTTTAGCATCTACATGTCACTTTGTCCCCACTGTGAGTATTTTGTTTGTTATGGTGTTGAATGTTTGTTTGATAGTGGGAAAAGGGGTAACCAGACAGTTCGCCCATGGGCATACACTCCCGTAGTAAACTTTGTTAAATACACTAGTTAGAACTGGGCGGACCACCCACTGTATTTTTGGTTAGTTAGTTAGCTGTTGTTGAAATAGGCTAGACTAGCTTAGGGTGTTTTTGGATACTTATTGTCTTCCTTGGGTCCAGCTCAGCCCCTTTTCCTGCCCCCCTTTACCGTTGTGTTTAGAAATAAACCCTGTGTGTTTGACGGTAACTTAGGTGTCTGTGGTTATTTCGTTCTCACCGTTACTTGTCACTGTTACATTTTGCATGAGTTATGTTACGGGTCTCGTTACCTTCCCCCTAGACTGCCGGACCAAAGGGATTCGTAACACACTGCTTTAGCACACTCCGCCAACCTTGATGTCCTTGCCGTGTCTGAATCCTGGTTTTGGAAGGCCACCAAAATTTCAGAAATTTCCATCCCCAACTACATCATTTTCCATCAAGATAGAACTGCCAAAGGGGGAGGAGTTGCAATCTACTAGAGAGATGGCTTGCATAGTTCTGTCATACTTTCCAGGTTTATGCCCAAACATTTCGAGCTTCATATTTTAAAAATGAATCTCTCCAGAAATAATTCTCTCAGTGTTGCTGCCTGTTATAGACCCCCCTCAGCTCCCAGCTGTGCCCTGGACACCATATGTGAATCGATTGCCCCCCATCTATCTTCAGTTTGTTCTGRTAGGTGACCTAAACTGGGATATGCTTTACACCCCGGCCATCCTACAATCCAAACTAGATGCCCTCAATCTCACACAAATTATCAAGGAACGCACCAGGTACAACCCTAAATCCGTAAACATGGGCACCCTCATAGATATTATCCTGACCAACTTGCCCTCCAAATACACCTCTGCTGTTTTCAATCAGGATCTCAGCGATCATTGCCTGCATCCGTTATGGGTCCGCGGTCAAACGACCACCCCTCATCACTGTCAAATGCTCCCTAAAACACTTCTGCAAGCAGGTCTTTCTAATCGACCTGGCCCGGGTATCCTGGAAGGATATTGCCCTCATCCCGTCAGTAGAGGATGCCTGGTTGTTCTTTAAAAGTAATTTCCTCACCATCTTAAATAAGCATGCCCCTTTAAAAAATGTAGAACTAAGAACAGATATAGCCCTTGGTTCACTCTAGACCTGACTGCGCTCGACCAGCACAAAAACATCCTGTGGCGTACTGCACTAGCATCGAATAGTCCCCGCGATATGCAACTTTTCAGAGAAGTCAGGAATCAATACACACAGTCAGTTAGGAACGCTAGGCTAGGAAACACTGTCACCACCGATAAATCCACGATAATTGAGAATTTCAATAACCATTTCTCTACGGCTGGCCATGCTTTCCTTCTGGCTACCCCAACCCCGGCCAACAGCTCCGCACCCCCCGCAGCTACTTGCCCAAGCCTCTCCTTCACCCAAATCCAGATCGCTGATGTTCTGAAAGAGCTGAAAAACCTGGACCTGTACAAATCAGCTGGGCTAGACAATCTGGACCCTCTCTTTCTAAAATTATCGACCGCCATTGTTGCAACCCCTATTAGTAGTCTGTTCAACCTCTCTTTCATATCGTCCGAGATTCCTAAAGATGGGGGTAACACTCTAGACCCAAACTGTTACAGACCTATATCCATCCTGTCCTGCCTTTCTAAAGTCTTCGAAATCCAAGTTAACAAACAGATCACTGACCATTTCTAATCCCACCGTACCTTCTCCGCTGTGCAATCCGGTTTCTGAGCTGGTCACGGGTGCACCTCAGCCACGCTCAAGGTACTAAATGATATCATAACCGCCATCGATAAAAGACAGTACTGTGCTACCGTCTTCATTGACCTGGCCTGTTTTCCGGACCTCTGGCGGTCTTTATAGGGGTACCACAGGGTTCAATTCTCGGGCTGACTCTTTTCTCTGTATATATCAGCGATGTCGCTCTTACTGCGGGGGATTTGTTGATCCACCTCTACTCAGATGACACCATTCTGTATACATCTGGCCCTTCTTTGGACACTGTGTTAACAAACCTCCAAACGAGCTTCAATGCCATACAACACTCGTTCTGTGGCCTCCAACTACTCTTAAACGCAAGTAAAACTAAATGCATGCTCTGCAACTGACTTAGAATATGTGGACAACTACAAATACCTAGGTATCTGGTTAGACTGTAAACTCTCCTTCCAGACTCATATTACGGTCCCGTGTGGCTCAGTTGGTAGAGCATGGCGCTTGCAACGCCAGGGTTGTGGGTTCATTCCCCACGGGGGGACCAGGATGAATATGTATGAACTTCCAAATTTGTAAGTCGCTCTGGATAAGAGCGTCTGCTAAATGACTTAAATGTAAAATGTAATATTAAGCATCTCCAATCCAAAATTAAATCTACAATCGGCTCCCTATTTTGCAACAAAACCTCCTTCACTCACGCTGCCAAACATACCCTCGTAAAACTGACTATCCTACCGATCCTTGACTTCGGCGATATCATTTACAAAATAGCCTCCAACACTCTACTCAGCAAACTGGATGCAGTCTATCACAGTGCCATCCGTTTTTGTCACCAAAGCCCCATATACCACCCACCACTGCGACCTGTATGCTCTCGTCGGCGGGCCCTCGCTACATATTCGTCGCCAAACCCACTGGCTCCAGGTCGTCTATAAGTCTTTGCTAGGCCGCCTTAACTCAGCTCACTGGTCACCATAGCAACACCCACCCATAGCACGCGCTCCAGCAGGTATATCTCACTGGTCATCCCCAAAGCCAACACCTTTTTGGCTGCCTTTCCTTCCAGTTCTCTGCTGCCAATGACTGGAAGGAATTGCAAAAATCGCTGAAGTTGGAGACTTATTTCTCCCTCACTAACTTTAAGCATCAACGATCTGAGCAGCTTACCGATCGCTGCAGCTGTACACAGCCCATTTGTAAATAGCCCATCCAACTACCTACCTCATCCCCATATTGTTTTTATTTACTTTTTTGCTCTTTTGCACACCAGTATTTCTACTTGCACATCATCATCTGCACATCTATCACTCCAGTGTTAATTTGCTAAGTTACTTCGCTACTATGGCCTATTTATTGCCGTGCCTCCTTACTCCATTTGCACACACTGTATATAGATTTTTCTATTGTGTTATTGACTGTACGTTTGTTTATCCCCCGTGTAACTCGGTGGTGTTGTTTRTGTCGCACTGCTTTGCTTTATCTTGGCCAGGTCGCAGTTGTAAATGAGAACTTGTTCTCAACTGGCCTACCTGGTTAAATAAAGGTGATTTAAAAATAATAAAAAATAAATAATAATAATCGTAACTTTATTGACAACACCCAAATGGATACTGTCATTAACGCGGTTCTTAATACTGTAGCAAACATATTAAACATGACATTCAAACGAGCGTTAGTTATAATCCAAAGTAGTGTGAAATGCACTCATAAGCAACCTGGAAATGGAGGTTACTCCCCTGAGTTTTCCCTATTCAGAATACATTGTGAAAAAATAAATTGCTCACCATTTTTTCTCCAGGCAGATATAGTACACCCATAACTATCGGTTTCCTCATTAGCAGGGAGGAGTTTCTGCAATCAAATTGCATGTGCATCGCCCTCGTACTGCAGTTTTATTAAACACAGAAAGAGGCCTGTATTGGAGACCAAAAGTCGTCTGGAACACTGCTGAGAGTTTCAACAACATGAATAACTTATTTCTAGTCTACAATCTTAGATGTTACTACTAATGTGAAAACAAGACAATATGACTATTCTTGCTCATTTTAAGACAAATGTCAAATAATTTTAACATTCATTACAGACGTCAATTGTTGTACAACATCATGGCTACTCTGTTGGCATCACCTTTTACAGTGGATTTCTGCTGTTGTGGGCCTTTAATCATCTGTCTGACTTTGTTGTTCACACAGGAGAGAGACCGGACTATTGTGGATCCTCTGGGGAGCATCAACAACCTCATGATGCTGAAGAGGCAGAGAAGAGTCTCTCCAGATCAGAACACCTCAAGAAACACCAGCAGAGATCCACAGAGAAGAGAACTCACTGCTGCTCTGACTGTGGGAAGAGATTCACCTCATCAGCAGGCATTAAAATTCATCAGAGGATCCACACAGGAGAGAAACCTTATAGCTGTGGTCAATGTGGGAAGAGTTTTGGTCAGTTTGGCTCTCTGACTTTACACCACAGAATACACACAGGAGAGAAACCTTATAGCTGTGATCAATGTGGGAGGAGTTTTACTACATCTGGCAATCTGACTTTACACCAGAGAATACACACAGGAGAGAAACCTTATAGCTGTGATCAATGTGGGAAGAGTTTTGTTCAATCTAGCGCTCTGACTTTACACCAGAGAACACACACAGGAGAGAAACCTTTTAGCTGTGGTCAATGTGGGAAGAGTTTTGGTCGATCTAGCTATCTGACAGTGCACAAGAGAACACACACAGGAGATAAACCTTATAGCTGTGATCAATGTGGGAAGAGTTTTGGTCAATCTGGAGATCTGACAGTGCACCAGAGAACACACACAGGAGAGAAATCTTATAGCTGTGGTCAATGTGGGAAGAGTTTTAGTCAATCTGGAGATCTGACAGTGCACCAGAGAACACACACGGGAGAGAAACCTTATAGCTGTGATCAATGTGGGAAGAGTTTTATTACATCTGGCTCGCTGACTTTACACCAGAGAATACACACAGGAGAGAAATCTTATAGCTGTGATCAATGTGGGAAGAGTTTTACTACATCTGGCTCTCTGACTTTACACCAGAGAACACACACAGGAGAGAAACCTTATAGCTGTGTGATCAATGTGGAAGAGTTTTGTTCAATCTTAGTCTGACTACACCAGAGAACACACACAGAGAGAAAACCTTATAGCTGTGGTCAATGTGGGAAGAGTTTGTACATCTAGCAATCGACTGATACACCAGAGAACACACACAGGAGAGAAACCTTATAGCTGTGATCAATGTGGGAAGAGTTTTACTACATCTGGCTCTCTGAATTTACACCAGAGAATACACACAGGAGAGAAACCTTATAGCTGTGATCAATGTGGGAAGAGTTTTGTTCAATCTGGCCATCTGACATTACACCAGAGAACACACACAGGAGAGAAATCTTATAGCTGTGGTCAATGTGGGGAGAGCATCTAGCAGTCTGACTATACAGCAGAGAACACACACAGGAGAGAAATCTCTTAGCTGTGACCAGATATAATCTGATAAAAGATATCTGATCAAATTTGAGAAAATACATACATGAAGGAGTTGTTTCATGATATCAATGAATTAATGTCACAATGTAGAATGTTTTAACATTGTAGAAGGAGTATTTTAATGATGTCACAATGTAGGACCATAATTGTTTGCCCCCTGTTCTATTGATTTCAACATGATATGGATATTAGCCTCAGGGGAAAATCCAGGCTCTGAATTGAAAGAGTACTATTTATGTGACTTAACAAAAAGTGACTAACAAAAAAAGAGTTGTTACACTTCCCACGTTGGTGACCCTCTTGAATCAAAATGCAACACTTCAAAATGTAGCTAGTTATCTAGCCCTTTTCTACAATTTGTCCTCTAAACAGGGATGTACACATTATTCCCTGATTCCGTGTGGTTTTTGAGCTGTTAGTTTCAACAGGACGTGCAACCTCATCTCCCTCCTCTCGGCACAATTGATTTCAACATGAAAGCGATGAGTGATGACAAATAAGTGTTGCGTTCCTTTTGTTTAGCAACCCCTAAATTTAAATGCATCACTGTTGCCCTGCTTTTAGAGTATCGGCGTTCATTCTCAGATGTTCCAACCCAAATGTACTAGAGCATGACATTGGGGACTGGATCCCGATCCAACAACATGCCTATCTAGTGAACCCTGAAAAGAGAGAGAAGCTCCGCAGTGAGGTGGAAAGTTACTACGGATATTGCAGGAGTTTCCTCTTGAAATCAGACATGTCCGTGGTAAGGACAACTTGGTTGCTGAATGTCTCAAGGGTGGGCAGTTAAAAAGATTTGTGTTTTGCTTTTAGCCAGTTACCATGGATCACAATTTATTTTGACATGTTTTTCCGTGTTGGAGATGAGTTTTATCTTTTATTCTTATCCGTATTTTTTTTAAACTGCACTGTTGGTTCGGGGCTCGTAAGTAAGCATTTCACTGTAAGGTCTACACATGTATTCAGCGCATGTGACTAATACAAATTGATTAGATTGATTTGATTTTGTTTGGGCTCGTTCCAAGGGGACCAGAGTTCTAGAAGCTAGTGAGTTTTAGGATTCTACAGAAAGAAAAATGTGAAAAATAATACGATTGTATACTATTATTTAGAAATACGCGTTTATTCTTGTTTTTAATTGTTGACAGCCAGTAGACACCATGTTTATATTGTAGAAGGTGACGCATTGTAGTTGATTATGTGAAATGGAAGTTGTTTTTTAGTCAGTTGTTCAACTGAAATGTGTCTTCGGCACACCGATTCCTGTCACCTCGTTAGTCAGTATGTGTTACACCTGTGCTGGCTTGTCCATCTCTTTAGTGGGAAGGTGTTTCACCTGAGCTGGTCCAGGTTCTATTTAAGAGTGTCTGGCCCAGTGCTCCAGTTGTCTTGATAGATGTGGAGAGTCAACACCTTTAGTTGCTCCACCTTTTTGGTTTGCTTCCTGTCTTTAAATTTGTTGTGGGTTTTTCTTTTGTTTGTCTCTTGGGCAGATTTAGTGGGTCTCATGGTGGGTGTCTTTTAAGTCCCAGTTGTTGTTACTAGTCAACTTTCAGTGGACACCCCCATAGTGTCTTTCAGAGCCCCTCCTAAAAAACAAGCTTATATTTTGGGTTGGATATAGCATCATATTGTTTATATTTTAATCAATGTCATTTCCTTACAATGCTCATTAGTCTTTCAGTTGTTATTCTTCGTTTTTTTATCCTCAATATTTCTGTTTATTTTCATTGTTTTTTCCTGTGAAGCCATTGTGTTGCATCCATGTCTGAAATTTGCTGTATAAATAAAGCTTGATTTGATTTCAACAAATTAACCCAGTGATGACCAATCAACAGACTCTTGGTCCCTCTTAGTATGAAAATAAGTATCAATCCCACTTTTCCAGCCTGCTGAAGGTGTGGTGGAGTGGTAAACACCACCCCCGGCTCTACCAGGGGCTTGAGGTGGTCTCCCACAGCTCTGCTTATGTCATGTTCTGTGGCCTTGCCGTTCCATTTCTTGACTGCCCCTGCAACACAGAAACACATTTAGACATATTATATAAAACATTCAAAGTAATGGATATGGAGCATCTATGGCCTCAGTTACACCTGGCACCTTAATGTGACTTCTGTCATCTGATCACTCCAAGCTGCATTAGGTTCAGATTTACCAGGATGGGCCTTTGACATAGTCTGGATGCAGTCAGGCCACTGAATATAAATATTCAATATAAAGAGATGGGGTGAATGAGTGGAGAAAAGTAGATTTTACACGCTATTAGCGCGGGGTGTGCGCTAATAGCGATGGTAACGATGTTTCGTGGGAGGCAGTTGTTGATGTGTGCAGAGTCCCTGGTTCGAGCCCAGGTAGGGGCGAGGAGAGGGATGGAAGCTATACTGTTACACATTCTTCGGTCTCTTTTACTAGCAGGTGTAAAAGAAACACAGACAAGACAAGTAGGCGCTCAGGTCATTATGGTAATTGTAGTTTAAAAAAAATAGCATCTAATTATGCGTAACTGTATGTGGGGTTGTTAGAGAAGAATGTGATTGTCAGCCCTAACAATCCATTCTAGCACCTCAGGCTCTGAAAAAGGTTTCATTGATGACCTGTTCCTTCTATTCCAGACGTGTTCCTTCTATTCCAGGGGACAGCAGAGGAACTTCATTGATTCCACTCCTTCATCAATACAAGCAGTAAACATCTGAAATTCACCCTCACCTTTGATGCGCATGAAACAAGTTACCCGATGGTTGGACGATACTTTTCTCCTCAATCATCTTAAATACTATACTTAACTGGAAATCAACCAATCCTCCATTGTTAACGCAATAGAAAGGTCAAATGCTTTATTATCTAAAAATGTAAAGTGCTGGGCGACAATGAGAAATAAAATGGTGCAGTTTGAGGCCATGTGGCGGACAGTGATGCAGGAGCTGGAGAAGGAGGTGTTTTATAGTGGGTCTGGGCAGGTGTGATGTAGTTAATGGAGATGGAGGGGTGTTCTAGTGGGTCTGGGCAGGTGTGATGTAGTTAATGGAGATGGAGGTGT
>NW_019945470.1:42414-44586 GCF_002910315.2 Salvelinus sp. IW2-2015 | reverse complement strand
TTGGCATTCTTCTGATTCCGATTGGTTTAAATGCCATTAACTCCAAAAAATAGAACAGTGAGGTTAACTTTGCATTGGGCACCTTAAAAAATATTTGATTTATATCATTTTATAAAATACAAAACATACACATACAAACAATAAACAATCAATACAACATAAACTACATAACATCAACCTCATCTCCATTAACTACATCACACTGCCCAGAACCCACTAGAACACACGTCCATCTCCATTACTAACATCACACCTGTCCAGCCCACTAGAACACACCCGTCATCTCCATTAACTACATCACACACTGCCCAGACCCACTAGCAACACACCTCCATCTCCTTAAATACATTACACCTGCCAGACCGCACTATAACGCAGTCATCTTAGCCGGCCAGCTAACATTAGCTAAATGCAGTTATCTTAGCCAGCCAGCTAACATTAGCTAAATGCAGTTATCTTAGCCAGCTAACGTTAGCTATTTAGCCAACTAGCTATTAGCCTAACCAGCGTAGCCAACCAGCACGGTTATGGTCAGCGAGACCAACTACCGGAGACCAGTTAGAACCCAACTAAAAGTGAGCTAGCAGTAAGCAAAGGTGGAAAAAGTTACAAAACTCCCCTAGTCTAATTCACAGATAACATGCTGAAAAGTAGTGATGGGGAAACAACGCTTCCTGAATCATTGGCGCTTTCCAGCCAATTGTGTCAAAAATAGGTTCATTACTCAAGGCTTTGAGCGACACAGAATTTAGAACAGCCACATTTAAATAGATGAAGTCACACGCCGTAGCAGCGTAGCCATTATGTCATATATTAAACCACTGGCCGTGTTCGAGAGCATCAAATCCATGCTGCATTGTGGGTAAACGGTGACTGGCTGACTGATTTATAAATAATAATGAGTAGTTATTTATGATGCAAGGTGATTTGTAAATTAGTCAGTCAGCAGTCAGCAGCCACCTGCACTGTCGGCTGCAATGTCGAACAAGCCCAATACCAAACCAATCAGGTGTTCGACAAAATTATTCTTCAGACGTCATTGATCACGTGCTGCTGATAAAGTGACACTTTGAATTATACCGCTTAGCGACTTCAGTACATGCCTCATAGCTCCAGTCTCAAACTTCAGTCTCAAACTTAACCCCGTTCTTGCTGAAGAAGAGGAGGTCTGCTGGATGGAGAAAGAAGCTCTCGTGAAAGAGGAGAAGGAGGAGGCGGCTGTTACAGTAAAACAAGAAGTAGAGGGTGAGGGTGTTACAGTGAAAGAAGAGAAAGACGTGTTCAGAGTGAAAGAGGAGGATGTTACAATACAAAAACAAGTAGAGGGTGAGGATGTTACAATACAAAAACAAGTAGAGGGTGAGGATGTTACAGTGAAAGAAGAGAAAGACGTTTCAGTTAAAGAAGAGGAAGACACGTTCAGAGTTAAAGAAGAGGAAGACACGTTCAGAGTTAAAGAAGAGGAAGACACGTTCAGAGTTAAAGAGGAGGAGGATGACGTTTCAGTGAAAGAAGAGGAGGGGGAGATGACCGTCACATTGAAAAATGAAGAGGAGGAAACTGGATATCTGGTCCCGGTTTCTCAAACGCATCTTAAGGCATCCAATGGTTCTAAAGATGAACGGGCCCTGATTAACACTGGTAAGTAGTGTCTTAAATACAGAAGCACAAACTCTGCGATTGTTGAACTGATGTGTGGTGTTAAAGGGGAAATGTGCAATTGCTACATCCATATTTTGACTTTTAAATTATTTATTTATAGCCATTGATTCTTGAAGAATATAACACTTGCCTCATGAGCTTAGTTCAACTGTTTACCCCATCAGAAGCCCAAATAAGCTATTTTTACTCCAATGTTTAGAAACAATGTAAATCAACACAGTATAGCCTCACCATGGTTAAAACTATAATGTTGATATCATGGATGGTCAGTCCTTGCATCCATAGGTCTGTCTATGKATTTGAGAGTAGTTACATTTCTCCAGCCCCATCCATCATCTTATTACCAAAACAGTGGTGGAATTACAGCTTTGTTATTGGTTGAACTGCAGATTGGTTGGTTGATTGATTGTTGTGTGTTTTTTTTAAAGGGGCAACCTAGTTTTTAAACAGCAACAAAATGGCTGCCCAGAGTCCTGAGCTGTGTTAGAATACTCATACTAACCACACTAT
>NW_019945470.1:26966-38739 GCF_002910315.2 Salvelinus sp. IW2-2015 | reverse complement strand
ATCTATTTGCCGCCTTCACAATGATGTCTAGCTTCTTAGATGTTTTATTAGTTTATTATTAATGCATTTTATCACTGTGGCAGTGAGGGCAATGCAAACGCAACTTAGTTGTAGAAACTCCTCCAAGCTAATGCGGAAACTGCTAGTTTTGGACGAAGGTTACTAATAATTGATTAATGCAATTTATCACTTGCTCTATAAACACAACAAAGTCCACCTTGTTCACTATTAGTGTGTTGGGATCCTTCTCCTGCATGGCTGCACTGCAATCTGTGGGACATGAACTACCTTCTCCTCTCTAGTCCTTCAGCTATTATCACTGCCTCCACATAGGACACCTGCTGGATGGGCCTGATCATCCTAGCTACTGTGACATCCTTCATCCGTACAGGGCACTCCGGGAACTCGGGAACGTGATTCCCATCACAATTACAACATGCTTCATCTGACTACGACATATTTATTCCTTCGACAAACACTTGCCACATGTCCAAACTTTTTTACAATTGTAACACTGCAGCAGCTTCTGTATATCTCACTTACCCAGGTTTTACATAAGATGGGAGAACCACTTCACCAAACCACAGTAAGACCTTCCATCTATCATTCATTTTAATCAACGAGCGTCTACCTGAAATGTTTAACCTAAACCACACAAAGCTTTCTCCTTTTGTGCTGTTGACACACAATCAGTATCATACCGCTCCTGGTCACTCGAACCGATTCCACTTTACCCAATTCATCTTTCACCATCTTTGAGACCGTTAACAGGTCACCCACAAAAACATCCTTGCTGATGATTCCCACTCCGACCCTAAACTGCTGTTCATTACCAACTTTAGCCCTTTTCACTACACTGTTCTTCACCATCGTCCACTCAGTCTCACCAACTGTACTCACGCAAAGAGAATCCTACAGTGCTTCCTCCATTGCTCCTCCAGTCATCCCCTGGACTCCCTTGCTGTGAAAGATGTGAGAGTTTGTGTTCTCAAAGTAGCATCTATATTGTTCTCATCCATCTATATTGTTCTCATTCCATCTATATTGTTCTCATTCCATCTATATTGTTTTCATTCCAGCACATCTGTTGCTTCACCAACTTGTTATCCCTTTCGTCCGCACTACTTTGAGGAACTATTGTCATACGCCAATTGATTTTAGTAAGACTTTGTTTACTTGCTGTTTGAGGTGAAGAGAAAATTACTTTGAGAAGCTCCACAAATCATTAGTGGTGGTGTGTAAATACTATCAGACATCCCCAAATAGGTGCATCGCTCTCTGCATCGTTCTTTGCCCTCTGCAACCAAATTGCGTTTTAGCAAACACAGAAACTCCTCCAAGCTAATYKGGAAACGGCTAGTTATACCATAGACCTACTGTAGGACCAATAACTTCACCTAACAACAACATAGACCTACTGTAGGACCCATAACTTCACCTATCAACAACATAGACCTACTGTAGGACCCATAACATCACCTATCAACAACATAGACCTACTGTAGGACCCATAACATCACCTATCAACAACATAGACCTACTGTAGGACCCATAACTTCACCTAACAATAACATAGACCTACTGTAGGACCCAGAACTTCACCTAACAACAACATAGACCTACTGTAGGACCCATAACTTCATCTAACAACATAGACCTACTGTAGGACCCATAACTTCACCTAACAACAACATGGACCCCCCATCCAACTTGACAGAGCTAGAGAGGATCTGCAGAGAAGGATGGGAGAAACTCCCCAAAAGCAGGTGTGCCAAATAAATTAGCTAAATGAAAGGGGGGGGAAAGAATTTAATACATTTTAGAATAAGGCTTTAACGTAACAAAATGTGGAAAAAGTCAAGGGGTCTGACTACTTTCCCGAATGCATTGTTTACAGCAACACCTCCCCCATAAGCATTCCTGTCTTTTCTGTAGATGTTATATCCCTGTATTGCTACTGCTGTAACAAAGGAATTATCTAAGTGAGTTTCAGAGATGAACAGTACAGTGCATTCCAAATTCAATAGGCAGGCAAGTAAACAAAAACGTTTTCAAATAAAAACTATTCCAGAAAATGTCAAAGCGTATATAACGCCCGTCCAAGACCATGTCGACCAATCGCGTTCACATTGTCATGCTGAGACACAGTTTAAGCTAATTCTCACGAAATCCCTTTTTAAAGTCAGGATATGAGTTGAGAAACATGCCTATTTCCTTGAAAGTACATAATGTCACGAACCGGCTCAGAGCCCGTAACAAAAGGGAGACCAACGTGGAAATAAGGAGTAACAAATATATTTATTAGATAAAGAAACTAGGTATAATATACAATGGTGTGTGTAATCAGAATCAGCAGTGTAGTGATGTTTTGCCATGCAGGAAATGTGATAATGCAGGGTGTTGAAAGATGCTAAAACAAACAACCAAAAAGCACCATGAAACATAACCGAATCTATCAAGGTGTCTACATGGAGAGAGTCCCCTCCATGAATGGGGAAGTGGTGTATTTATCCTGGGAGACACCCGGGCCCAGGTGTCTCCATGTAGCTGACGACCGCTCCAAACTCCGCCCACCGACATCCTAATAAGGAAACAAGAGAGAATACGGCAGACAGAGTGGGAGGGTCGTCACAATAATGTACGATTGCCAAGCTATACGATATTACAGAGAACAAGTTAATTATCTCACATCTCTGAAATATTTGGAATGTTTGTGCTTCTTGTTCACAGAGGATAATTCAATGCCAATTTATTTTCTTTAAGCTGTTAATACGAATCGAAAGGAGTTTCCCAATATCCTCATTTCTTAAAGTATTTCTGGTGATAGCAAGTGATAGTGATACACAAGCTAGGTCTATTTGAACATTGCCATCCCATGGAGCACCAGCCACCAGGTTCAGAAAGAATTTATAAAACCACGTAAAAAATATTTAAAACCACAATTCTATTTTTGTCCAAAGGTAAGATATAAATATTCAAGACTTGCATGCATGTGATGTTATTACTTTTAGGCTATTTTAGTTTTGGAGTCAAAGATAGTTTTGGAATAGTTTTCATTCTTTCAAACAGGTTTGTTATTTTTATTTCAGTTTACTAAAAAAACTTTTCCCTAATTATTTTTTCTATAATAAGCATGAGGTTTCCCCCTATCAACCGCAGTCATAGGTTCTGGTGACAAAGGCGCCTCGTAACAATAGCTGGAAATGGGACAGACCTGACACCTTCTGTGGTAAGACGACAGGGGCGAGTTTGTAAAAATCTAATTCCCAGGAATGGGGTTTCATATGAAGCCACAGAGTCGGTGTGTGGGATTAATAACATGGCGTGTCCAACCCTGCTTGTTCCTCATGGCCGAGTACTAACAAGACCATCCCATAGGCCAGCACAGAGGCAAACCTACTCCCGAGAGGTCACTGTGTGCAATAGACACCGGTCATATAGTGGAGCGCACAGGGTAAGAGTGAATAGCACAATGAACTAACGCAATAAAGAGACACGTCTGGGGGAGGGGTGTCAGCGAGACATTAAAGAAGAAGTCTATAAATATATAGTGTTTTTTGTGACCACAAGAAATGCAGGTCCAAGAAGACCAAACTTAGACTTTACAGCGTGAAATGTGATCTAACTGTAAAACCCTTAACCAACAGTGCCGGTTTCTCAGAGGCAGCAGAACGAAAACGTTTACCAGAGTACTAAACCAGAATATATCAAAAGTAAACAATTGAGAAATAATCTACATGAGAGTAGGCATACTACGAGGGGCGCAAAGGGTAACAGCGAGTCAGCGGGGGAACTCAGACTAAGAACGACAGGTGGCGCACGCGGTAGAGTCCCACAGTGGAGGGCTATTACAGGGGCACCGTTAGCCAGTCAGGTGAGAGGCTAACTACAGCGAGGACGCGGTAAGGTCCCATGTGGGACGAGTGATAGTACAGGAGAGCCTAACCGGAGTCAGCGTGGCGGCTTAATACAGGGGGCACCGGTACCGAGTCAGTGTGGAGGCTATATACAGTTGGGCACCGTACCGAAGTCAGTGTGGGATGGTTATATACAGGGGGCAACACCAGGGTAGCGAGGGTACAGGGTACGTGGGGAGGTGCGGGTTAATACTGTGAGCACCAGGGGGACAGTGAGGACTATAGCGTGGCCAGAGTCAGGTGTGGAACGCAGCATATACCGAGTATGGGAGGGGCAGCGCGAGTTATGCGGGCACGAGAGAGTACAGTGTGCCGGGGGTACAGCCGGCACTAAGCATCACAGCGCTGAAATCTGTGAACGATGGGATATGGTGTCAGTGGGAAGCGAGTGGAGTATGGGTATGAAGCGAGTGCATAGGTAACAAAACAACCCGTGAGTAGCACAGTGCACAAAAGGGGAGGGGGGGTGCCGAAGACCATAGCGGAGAGGGGTCAAGATGTAGAATGGTCTCGCGCGGGTGTCAGATGAGTTACGAAATTGTTCATGGAAGCAAGGCCAGCAGTCTTATGGCTTGAGGCGGATACAGAGCAGCTTTGAGGAGGGAGCTGTTGTATGTTCTCGAGAAACGTGGTCGGGTGGAGCTCATGGGGCACGAAAAACAGTCTAGTTGAAGAGCCTATGGGTGACTGGAGTCTCCTGGACAATCTCTCATGTGGGGCTTTTCCTCTGACACCGCCTATTAATATAGGTTCACTGCACTACAGGGCCAGGGAAAGGAGCGGCGTTGGCCACGAGGTCGGAGTGTGACGTCAGGGGACCGTTCGACGTGAGCAACTGGACCCCAGATCTGAACGCGCCTTAAGGATCAGATGGCGAACAGTTAGCCACCTAGCGGCCAGGAGGATGGTTGGCTAAGGGCAGGAGTCCCTCGCTATGAACCAAGGTGGAAGCGGGGAGTGCCATCGCGATGGTGAACACAAGCGGGGCCTAGATTAGGCACCAGCGGAGGAGCAGTGGGTCTGGGGAAGAGTGAAGCGGCCAGACACAGCGGAGGACGGGCGGGGTCTGGGCAGAGTGAAGCGGGCCAGACACAGCGGAGGACGGGCGGGGTCTGGGGCAGAGTGAAGCAGGCCAGACACAGCGGAGGACGGGTGGGGTTTGGGGCAGAGTGAAGCAGGCCAGACACAGCGGAGGACGGGTAGGGGTCTGGGGCAGAGTGAAGCAGGCCAGACACAGCGGAGGACAGGTAGGGGTCTGGGGCAGAGTGAAGCAGGCCAGACACAGCGGAGGACAGGTAGGGGTCTGGGCAGAGTGAGCAGGCCAGACAAGCGGAGGACAGGTAGGGGTCTGGGGCAGAGTGAAGCAGGCCAGACACAGCGGAGGACAGGTAGGGGTCTGGGGCAGAGTGAAGCAGGCCAGACACAGCGGAGGACGGGTGGGGTCTAGGGCAGAGTGAAGCAGACCAGACACAGCGGAGGACAGGTAGGGGTCTGGGCAGAGTGAAGCAGGCCAGACACAGCGGAGGACGGGTGGGGTCTAGGGCAGAGTGAAGCAGGCCAGACACAGCGGAGGACGGGGGGTCTGGGGAGAGTGAAGCAGGCCAGACACAGCGGAGGACAGGTAGGGGTCTGGGGCAGAGTGAAGCAGGCCAGACACAGCGGAGGACAGGTAGGGGTCTGGGGCAGAGTGAAGCAGGCCAGACACAGCGGAGGACAGGTAGGGGTCTGGGGCAGAGTGAAGCAGGCCAGACACAGCGGAGGACGGGTGGGGTCTAGGGCAGAGTGAAGCAGACCAGACACAGCGGAGGACGGGCGGGGTCTGGGGCAGAGTGAAGCAGGCCAGACACAGCGGAGGACTGGTAGGGGTCTAGGCAGAGTGAAGCAGGCCAGACACAGCGGAGGACAGGCCCTATCAGAAGTGACCCTAAAGTTACAGGACCTTCAGAAAATATTCACACCGCTTCACTTTTTCCACTTATTGTCGTGTCACAACTTGAATTTAACATGAATTAAATTTAAGATTATTTATTTTTTGTCACAATACCCCATAATGTCAAAGTGGAATTAAATTTTTCACATTCTTTTTTATTACAAATTAATTAAAAATGAAAAGCTGAAATGTGTTGAGTCGATAAGTTTTCAAACCCTTATGTAATGGTACGCCGAGGAGTAAAAATGCCCTTAACAAGTTTACTTAACCCTTATTTTACCAGGTATAAGATAAGTAGCATAGACTCACTGTGTGCAATAATAGTGTTTAAAATTATTTTTGAATGACTACCTCACCTCAGTCGAGCAGTGAATTTCAAACACAGATTCAACCACAAAGACCAGGGAGGTTTTCCAATGCCTCGTAAAGAAGAGCACCTATTGGTAGMTGGGTAAAAAAAAAYGTGAGTACCACTCTCCGTATTATCAAGCATAGTGGTGTCTGCGTCATGTTATGGGTATGCTTGTCATTGTTAAGGACTGGAGAGTTTTTCAGGATAAAAAAATAAACAGAACGGCACTAAGCACAGGCAMAATCCTAGAGGAAATCCTGGTTCAGTCTGCTTTCCACCAGACACTGGGAAATGAATTCACCTTTCAGCAGGACAATAACCTAAAACACAAGGCCAAATCTACACTGGAGTTACTTAACAAGAAGACAGTGAATGTTCCGGAGCGGCCAAGTTTACAGTTTTGACTTAAATCTACGGAAAGACCTGGAAATGGCTGTCTAGCAACGATCAACAAACAATTTGACAAAACTTCAAGAATTTTTTAAAGAATAATGTTGCACAATTCTGGTGTGGAAAGTTCTTAGAGACTCACCCAGAAAGACTCTGTAATCGCTGTAATCGCTGTAATCGCTGTAATCGCTGCCAAAGGTGCTTCTAAAATGTATTTACTCAGGGGTGTGAATACTTATGTAAATTATATATTTCTGTATTTTAAATTTTCAATAAATTTGCAAACATTTCTACAAACATGTTTTGATTTTGTCATAATGGGGTCTGTAGACAGGGGGAGAGAAATCAATTTCATCCATTTTGAATTCAGGCTGTAACGTAACAAAATGTGGAATCAGTCAAGGGGTCTGAATACTATCTGAAGGCTCTGGAACTGTGATTAGCTGGACCCAAACACTTTAATACAACGTCAACACAAAGAAAAACAGTGGAATCAGTCAAGGGGGGGGTCTGAATACGTTCTGAAGGCT
This sequence comes from Salvelinus sp. IW2-2015, assembly GCF_002910315.2. NCBI lineage: Eukaryota > Metazoa > Chordata > Actinopteri > Salmoniformes > Salmonidae > Salvelinus > Salvelinus sp. IW2-2015. The sequence goes on along the minus strand of NW_019945470.1, from coordinate 31,620 downwards.
CTGGAACTGTGATTAGCTGGACCCAAACACTTTAATACAACGTCAACACAAAGAAAAACAGTCGCCCTTTTAGGCTTTTCCAAATACTTTTCAAATACAAAAACTATTTAAAGACAGTACTTACTCAGAGCAGAGCCCGGGAAGGGACTTTGGCTGCTAGATCCGGGCGCCGTGGCTTCCTCTGTCTGGGCCCTTGAACCCACGACTCGGTCCTCCTGCAGCTCCTCTTGTTCTGTGTCTGACGTAGGAGGAGAYGGCTCGGTCTGAAACCTGGACCTCTTTGCTGACCTGGCCTTTGCTGATCTCGCCCTGACACTCTGCCTTTTCAGTAGCTGGTACCTCTTCCTCGCTCTATTAAATTCAGAGGTCAGTCTCAGGTTGTCCTCTCTAATGGATTGGTTGGTCGCACTTCTCTTGGTCAGGGCCTCGTCCCGCTCTTGCAAAGCTTTCCGCAGCCTCAGGATCGACGCTCGGCAGTGGCAGGAATAATCTTTGCAGCTCACCTTCTTCTTCTCCTCTTCGTCTTCCTGCTTCGTTTCCCCCTCCACAATATCCAAACGGGTGGTCAGCGGGACGACGGGGTTGGACGCCCTCAACGCGGCCAGCCGCTCCATGGTCAGCCGTCTCCTCAGTTCCTGTATAGCCCGTCTCCTCTGCGATCTGTTGAGCTCTGTGTGCGACTCCATGTGCCGATCCAGCCTGCTGAGCCGGGTGGAGCATCCCGTCAATGGACACGGCTGCTGTCTGATATTGACACGGCCCGACCGCCAATTACAAAGGAGGACCCTCTCCTCCGTGTTCCTCACGCACGTTGTGCTGTACCTCAGGTGCTGACTGAAGCCGATTCACAACCTTGGGCAGACGCGGACAGGAACGACCCGCAAGCGCCCCGGAGATTTCCTTAGTATGGAAATAAAAGGTCAAAAGAACAGAACATTAAAAAAAAAAAACAATCCAGTGATCACAACAAGTAGAATGCTCCAGACTGAATTAGTTGTTGCTTAGAACAACACCTGAGACCACACCTTCTCACTCTAGAACCTCTTTAACCCCCGCCTTCCACTCCTCTCCCACTAAAACCCCCCTCCTCCTCACCACTAAAACACTCCTCCTCCCACTAAAACACCCCTCCTCCTGCTCCACATAAAACACCCCTCCTCCTCCCACTAAAACAACCCCTCCTCCTCCCCACTAAAACACCCCTCCTCCTCCCCTAAAACCACCCCTCCTCCCACTAACACCCCTCCTCACCACTAACATCCTCCTCCCACTAAAACACCCCTCCTTCCCACTAAACACCCCTCCTCCTCCCACAAAACACTCCTTCCTCCCACTAAAACACCCTCCTCCCACTAAAAACTCCTCCTCCACTAAAACACTACTTACTGGTGTTAATCAGGTCTCCTGTTCCTCCTCCTCCTCCTCTATCTCCTCCACCAATGTATCAGTTATCTCTCCCTCCTCCTCCTCCTCCTCCTCTTCCACCAATGGACAGGTTATCTCTCCCTCCTCCTCCTCTTCCTCCTCCTCCACCAATGTACCAGTTATCACTCCCTCCTCCTCCTCCTCCTTCCACCAATGTACCAGTTATCACTCCTCCTCCCTCCCTACTTCCTCCTTCCTCTTCCACCAATGTACCAGTTGTCACTCCCTCCTCCTCCTCCTCCTCTTTCTTCTCCTCCTCCTCTTCCACCAACGTGCCAGTTATCGCTCCCTCCTCCTTCCCTCCAAAAACTGCATCCTACAAATCAAATCAAAATGTTATTTGTTCACATACACGTGTTTAGCAGATGTCATTGCGCGGTGTAGCGAAAGCTTTGTTTTCTAGCTCCGACATAATATCTAACTAAATGCTTGTGTTTCTAGTACACAGTCAGTATATTAACGAAATGCTTGTTGTTCCTAGCTCCAACAGTGCAGTAGTATCTAACTAAATGCTTGTGTTCCTAGCTCCAACAGTGCAGTAATATCTAACTAAATGCTTGTGTTCCTACTCCAACAGTCCAGTATATCTAACTAATGCTTGTGTTCCTAGCTCCAACAGTAGTATCTAACTAAATGCTTGTGTTCCTAGCAGTTCAACAGTAATATCTAACTAAATCTTGTGTCCTAGCTCCAACAGTAATATCTAACTAAATGCTGTGTTCCTAGCTCAACAGTGCAGTAATATCTAACTAAATGCTTGTGTTCCTAGCTCCAACAGTCCAGTATTATCTAACTAAATGCTTGTGTTCCTAGCCCCAACAGTAGTATCTAACTAAATGCTTGTGTTCCTAGCTCCAACAGTAATATCTTAACTAAATGCTTGTGTTCCTAGCTCCAACAGTAATATCTAACTAAATGATTGTGTCCTGCTCCAACAGTCCAGTAATATACAACTAAATGAATTGTGTTTCCTAGCTCCAACAGTTGCAGTATAATCTAACTAAATGATTGTGTTCCTAGCTCCAACAGTGCAGTAGTATCTAACTAAAATGCTTGTGTTCCTAGCTCCAACAAGTGAGTAGTATCTAACTAAATGCTTGTGTTCCTAGCTCCAACAGTGCAGTAGTATCTAACTAAATGCATGTGTTCCTAGCATCCAAATACAGAAATGCAGTAGTATCTGACTAAATGATTGTGTTCCTAGCTCCAATACCAGAATGCTAGTAATATCTAACTAAATGCTTGTGTTCCTAGCTCCAACAGCATGTTGTAGTATCTCTAAACTATGCTTGGTTTCCTAAGCTCCAAACAGTGCTAGTGTATCTAACTTTAAAATGATTGTTGTCCTAGCTCCAACATGCGTATATCTAACTAAAATTGTTCCTAGCTCCAACAGTGCAGTAATATCTAAACTAAATGCGTGTCCTAGCCCAAGCTAGTGCAAGTAGTATCTAACTAAATGAATTGATAGTATACATAGACTCAAGATACGCAGTAGATGAATACAGTATATACATATGAGTGAACTAGAATACAGAGACTAAGTATACTAAACGTAGAATATGTAGTCACGAGTCAGTATCTTAACATCAATATATATAAATGTATTAGAGATCAAGCAAGTAATATAGTAATATTTGAGATGAGTATCATGACTAAGTTACGATACGATCAGTTACATATGGAGAATAATACAGGATAGAAGTAGATGTATAATCAGATATACTTTGAGTATCATATCATAGTTACTCTAGATACGATAGAGAACGTATCTGAGCATGAGTAATGGTCCAGATATGTAAACCATTACTAAAAGTTGACTAGGTTCCATCTTTATTAAAATGTGCCCAATATTTCCAAGTCTGTGCTTATACTAGGCAGCAGGCTCTAATGTCCTCCTGTATGGCTATTTAACAGTCTGAATGCTTGAAGATAGAAGCTGTTTTTCAGTCTCTCGGTCCCTGCTTTGATGCCTGTACTTGACCCTGCCTTCTGCGCAGAGATAGCGGGGTGAACACGGCAGCGGCTCGGGTGGTCTCTTGTCTGTTCCCTTGTGATTCTGTTTTCCCTTCCATGTGACATTCGGCCAGTGCGTGTAGGTGCTCCTGGCGGCAATGTCGTTTGCCCGCTGGTGAGTTGCGTCTGGGGCATCGCACCTACAGCTCTGGAGAGGCCTTGCGGTTGCGGGCCGGAGCAGTTGCCGTACCAGGCGGTGATACAGCCGACAATAGGATGCCTCTCGATGGGCATCGGACTTTCTCTTCCTCCTCAGTAACATCCTCCTTGTCACTCTGAACGCCTCACTTCCTCTTCTGTCACTGAAAACCTCTTCTCTCATTCTTCTTTTACTTTGTAAATCCTCCTCCTCTTTTCACTCTGAAACGCGTCTTCCTCTTCTTTCACTGTAAACGTTCTTTCTCTTCTTCTTTACCAGCGGGGATAACACCCTCTACTTCTTGTTTTACTGTCACAGCCCTCCCTCTTCGCTCCTCTTCTTTTCACGACATCGTTCAGCCCTCCCAGAGCTTCTTTCTCTCCGTCCGCAGGACCTCCTGCTTCTTTCAATGCAGGTATGCAAGGATCCGTTTTGATGAACTCAATGGTACAGGCGGATTGGAGTCTTAGTGCTCTAGGATAGCTGAAACGTGCCTGGTGAAATAAATAAAATAGCTAGTTAAACATGTGCGACTAGCCTAATGCTAGGCTATTTGAGCTATTTTATCTGTGCTGATTAGAAAGAACGACAATAATGAAATTAAATGAGCGGCAACTATCTAATACGACAGAAATGTGTTTTCAAACACACCAGTGAAATCCATACAATCTGAAAGCGTCCTCAGAAGCTATAATGTTTCGTGGCTATGGTTGCTGGCGAACTCCCGAGGATGTGTCTGACTGGCTTGTTGTTGATGACGCAAACGAAAACAAACCTCGCCCGTCCACTAGATTATTACGTCCACAGCACATCCGCCATCTGCTGACTGGAGTGGGCTAAACCGCAGTTTAGGAGAACAAAGCTGAAATGTCACTTTTTTGGGCGAAAAAACATAGAAATATGTGTTATAACCTGTCATCTCGTTGGAAAGCAAGTCGTAAGAAGCGGTAGCTGTAGTTTTCTATGTTGGATGGGCGTCGTCTCTGTCAGGTTACACGTTTGAATCCAGCAATTCCAAAGGGTGTTACATTATTTAATGGTACAGAAAATTGAATTTTTTCACAAGTATTTCAC
>NW_019945470.1:6915-11690 GCF_002910315.2 Salvelinus sp. IW2-2015 | reverse complement strand
AGGTGTGATGTTTGTTAATGGAGATGGAGGTGTGTTCTAGTGGGTCTGGCAGGTTGATGAGGTTAATGGAGATGGAGGTGTGTTCTAGTGGGTCTGGGCAGGGGGTTTTTGTGATGTAGTTAATGGAGTGGAGTGTGTTCTAGTGGGGTCTGGGCAAGGTGTGATGTAGTTAATGGAGATGGAGGTGTGTTCTAGTGGGTCTGGGCAGGTGTGATGTAGTTTTAATGGAGAAGGAGGTGTGTTCTAGTGGGTCTGGGCAGGTGTGATGTAGTTAATGTTTCTATGATGTTGTTTGTATGTGTATGTTTTGTATTGTTTATAAATATCAAATAAAATATTAAAACATTTCCAATGCAAATTAACACCTCACAGTTCTATTTTTGGAGTTATCACATTACACCAATCAGAATTTAGAAGAATGCCAAAGTCAGGTGTAAAGTAATATGGAGGACCAGCCTATTCCCTATGATGTATACTACAACAGAAATAACTTAAAATGTATAACTTTAAATTAAACCAATAATTTGCACTCATGACTTGAGTGATTAAAGTAAACCACAGTTTTGTAAATACATAACGCCATCTAACCAAATATCAAAGAATGTTAGCTATATGCAGTTATCTTAGCCAGCCAGCTAACATGAGCTATATGCAGTTATCTTAGCCAGCCAGCTAACATGAGCTATATGCAGTTCTTAGCCAGAACAGCTAACATGAGCTATATGCAGTTATCTTAGCCAGCTAACATGAGCTATATGCAGTTATCCTAGCCAGCTAACATTAGCTATATGCAGTTATCTTAGCCAACCAGCTAACGTTAGCTATTTAGCCAACTAGCTATTAGCCTAACCAGCGTAGTCAACCAGCACGGTTATGGCCAGCGAGACCAACTACCGGAGAAAAAGTTACAAAACTCCCGTAGTCTAATTCACAGAAAACATGCTGAAAAGTAGTGATGGGGAAATAAAGCTTGTTGCTTTCGAGACAATTGTGTCAAAAAATAGGTTCATTACTCAAGGCTTTGAGCGACACAGAATTTAGAACAGCCACATTTTTATAGATGAAGTCACACCCCGTAGCAGCGTAGCCATTATGTCATATATTAAACCACTGGCCGTGTTTGAGAGCATCAAATCCATGCTGTATTGTGGGTAAACGGTGACTGGCTGACTGATTTATAAATAATAATGAGTAGTTATTTATGACGCAAGGTGATTTGTAATTTAGTCAATCAGCAGTCAGCAGCCACCTGCAAGGTCGAACGAGCCCAATACCAAACCAATCAGGTGTTCGACGAAATGATTCTTCACACGTCATTGATCACGTGCTGCTGATAAAGCGACACTCCTTTGAATTATACCGTTTAGCGACTTCAGTACATGCCTCATAGCTCCAGTCTCAAACTTAACCCCGTTCCTGCTGAAGAAGAGAAGGTCTGCTGGATGGAGAAAGAAGCTCTCGTGAAGGAGGAGGAGGAGGAGGAGGAGGAGGAAGAGGAGACTGTTACAATACAAAAACAAGTAGAAGGTGAGGCTGTTGCCGTGAAAGAAGAAGAGAAAAACGTTACAGAGGAAGATGACGACGTTTCTATTAGTTTTAAAGAAGAGGGGAGATGACTGTACATCGAAAAAGTGAAGAAGAGGAAAACTGGCATAACCTCTGGTCCCGGTTTCCGCAAACTCGCATCTCCAGGCATCCGATGGTCAACGATGAACGGGCCTTATTAACTACTAGTAAGTACTGTCTTAAAAACAGAAGCCCAAACTCTGCGGTTTTGTTTGCACTGATGTGGTGGTGTAAAGGGGAAATGTGCAATTGCTACATCCATATTTGTTTTATTTTTATTCATAGCGATTGATTTCTGAGGAATATAACACATGCCTCCATGAGGCTTAAGTTTCAACTGTTTACCCCATCAGAACCCCAAATAAGCTTTTTTTACTCTATGTTTAGAAACAATGTAAATCAACACTGTATACCTCAACAATGGTTTAAAACTATAATGTTGATATCATGGATGGTCAGTCCTTGCATCCATAGATCTGTCTATGAATTAGAGACTAGTTACATTTCTCCAACCCCATAATCATCTTATTACCAAAACAGTAGTGGAATGACAGATTGTTATTGGTTGAACTGCAGATTGGTTGATTGATTGTTGAGTGGCTTTTTTAAAGGGGCAACCTAGTTTTTAAACAAACAAAATGGCTGCCCAGAGTCCTGAGCTGTGTTAGAATACTCATACTAACTGCACTATGTGTGATGTTAATTGAGTATATAGTCTGCTTATTGGTCATAGTATGATGTAGTTAGTATGCCAAAAGTTCCCGGATGTCGTAGTAAATTCGCCGAAATACGAAGTATACACGCAGTACTTTAGGGCCCATAATACAATTCTTCAGGAAATGGTTGTGGCTTCAACGTTTTCAGATTTGAAGAAAATGGGGGAAAATATGCAGCCAAAGTCCAATGAGAGAGTGGATATAAATGAACTTCTTTAAATAATTATGACAAATGTTGAGCAATGCAATAAAGTAATGACTTTTCAAATAAGTTACCTTACACGTTATGTTAGCTACACTGTCTTTACAAAACGCATAGCATATCTTTACAGCAGTATGTACCAGTATGTGAGCTAGCTACCTAACGTTAGTTGGCTACTTATACATCAAACTTGCCAGTATAGTAACTATTTTCTAACTAACTACCCAATGTTTATTGACTTGATTAGAGCGCAGAATAACTGATGAATTTAATAACGCTCAACACCTGTTGAATATAGCCGGTGTCAGAGTGGCAGCACAGTTAGTCACCAACGCTCTGGATAACATGAAAACAGCCTAACCAGCTCTGCTAGGGCAAGTAAAATGGTAAGAGTGAGGTTTTCTCTGATTTGTGTCTAGCAAGCTGTCCAACGTTAGCCAGTTAGCTTGGGTGCTTTATTGTCGTTGTGAGGTCAGGACGCTTGGATCGACCCTACTCCTCAGCCATATAGTATTTGTTTACAAACAGTGGCGTTATACGAGCTTATGTTTTGGTTTCTGGTGGGGTAATACGGTTAAAATATTTGAGGCATTTATAAGTTATAATTTTCAAGAATCAATGGTTATATAGTAAATGGGTCTTTCTATAACTGCCAGTGTAGATTTCCTGTGGGGGTCAAATTGTTACAGCTGTCATTGTATAATATTCTGGCAATTATTTTCATGCCATTACATTAAAGGTGAAATATTGTCTTTTCTTAGCAAGGTGTTGCTCAAATAATGTTAGCTGCTTAGATGTTTTATTAGTTTATTATTAATGCAATTTCTCACTGCGGCAGTGAGGGCAATGCAAACGCAACGTTGTTGTAGAAACTCCTCCAAGCTAATGCAGAAACTGCTAGTTTTGGACGAAGGTTACTAATAATTTATTAATGCAATTTATCACTTGCTCTATAAACACAACAAAGTCCACCTTGTTCACTATTAGTGTGTTGGGATCCTTCTCCTGCATGGCTTCACTGCAGACTGTGGGACATGAACTACCTTCTTCTCCCTACTCCTTCAGCTATTTTCACTGCCTCCACATAGGACACCTGCTGGATGGGCCTGATCATCCTAGCTACRGTGACATCCTTCATCCGTACAGGGCACTCCGGGAACTCGGGAACGTGATTCCCATCACAATTACAACATGCTTCATCTGACTACGACATATTTATTCCTTCGAGAAACACTTGCCACATGTCCAAACTTTTTTACAATTGTAACACTGCYGCGGCTTCTGTATATCTCACTTACCCAGGTTTTACATAAGATGGGAGAACCACTTCACCAAACCACAGTAAAACCTTCCGTCTATCATTCATTTTAATCAACGTGCATCTACCTGAAATGTTTAACCTAAACCACACAAAGCTTTCTCCTTTTGCGCTGTTGACACACAATCAGTATCATACCGCTCCTGGTCACTCGAACCGATTCCACTTTACCCAATTCATCCTTCACCATCTTTGAGACCGATAACAGGTCACCCACAAAAACATCCTTGCTGATGATTCCCACTCCGACCCTAAACTGTTGTTCATTACCAACTTTAGCCCTTTTCACTCCACTGTTCTTCACCATCGTCCACTCAGTCGTCCACTCTGCTGCTGCTCCAATACAGTATGAGGTGAGACGGTGAACTGGGCAGTCAGCTGCTGCTGCTCCAATACAGTATGAGGTGAGACGGTGAACTGGAATGACTTGAAACCGGGCAGTCAGCTGCTGCTGCTCCAATACAGTAGATGAGGTGAGACGGTGAAACTGACGTTGAACTGGGCAGTCAGCTGCTGCTGCTCCAATACAGTTGTGAGGTGAAGACGGTGAACATGACCGTTGAACGGGCAGTCAGTAATTCATTCTGTACTATGAGTCTGGTCTATCATTGTTGGTATTGAAAAAACTACTGCACATTGTGGTTGAAATTCTAACCAATCTGGAGAGTGAATTGAATTTTACATTACATTTACATTACATTTAAGTCATTTAGCAGACGCTCTTATCCAGAGCGACTTACAAAATTGGTGCATTCACCTTATGATATCCAGTGGAACACCACTTTACAATAGTGCATCTAACTCTTTTAAGGGGGGGGGTTAGAAGGATTACTTTATCCTATCCTAGGTATTCCTTAAAGAGGTGGGATTTCAGGTTGTCTCCGGAAGGTGGTTATTGACTCCGCTGACCTGGCGTCGTGAGGGAGTTTTTGTTCCACCATTGGGGTGCCAGAGCAGCGAACAGTTTTGGACT
>NW_019945470.1:3709-5403 GCF_002910315.2 Salvelinus sp. IW2-2015 | reverse complement strand
GGTCCGAAACTTGATATAAAATATTCTGGGCCCTGAGTTTCCCGCGCCAGTGAGTTTGGGACAGACACAGCTGTAGGCTATTTGTGTAAGGGATAAGAAGTAATCAGGTATTTTATGACATTTCCACTGGATCAGAGCATTACATTTTTCCATTTCATGTTGAGTGTTTACCAAGAGTGAGAGCTGGAAATATTTTACAAATACTTTGAGGAACTATTGTCATTCGCCAATTGATTTTAGTAAGACTTTGTTTACTTGCTGTTTGAGGTGAAGAAAAAATTACTTTGAGAAGCTCCACAAATCATTAGTGGTGGTGCGTAAATACTATCAGACATCCCCAAATGGGTGCATCGCTCTCTGCCCTCTGTTTGCTAAAACGCAATTTGGTTGAAGAAACTCCTCCATGCTAATGCGGAAACCGCTAGTTATAACAATACCATAGACCTACTGTAGGACCCATAACTTCACCTAACAACAACACAGACTTACTGTAGGACCCATAACTTCACCTAACAACAACATAGACCTACTGTAGGACCCATAACTTCACCTACAATAACATAGACCTACTGTAGGACCCATAACCTCACCTAACAACATAGACCTACTGTAGGACCTATAACTTCACCTAACAACAACATAGACCTACTGTAGGACCCATAACAACAACATAGACCTACTGTAGGACCCATAACTTCACCTAACAACAACATAGACCTACTGTAGGACCCATAACTTCACCTAACATAGACCTACTGTAGGACCCATAACTTCACCTAACAACAACATAGACCTACAGAAAGGTGCCTATATTGGAGACCAAAAGTTGTCTGGCACACTGCTTAGGATTTCAACAACTTCAAAAACGTATTACTAGCATACAATTGTCGATAATACTACAAATGTGAAAACAAGACAAAATATGACTATTGTTGTTCACTTGACTGTCTTAAGATAAATGTCAAATAATGAACATTCATTACAGACGTCATTGTTTGTACAACGTCATGGCTACGCTGTTGGCATCACCTTTTTACAGTAGATTTTTGCTGTTGTGGGCCTTAAACCATCTGTCTGACTTTGTTGTTCACACAGGAGAGAGACGTGACTATCGTGGATCCTCTGGGGGGCCTCAACAACCTCATGATAGTGAAGAGGCAGAGAAGAGTCTCTCCACATCAAAACACCTCAAGAAACACCAGCAGAGACCCACAGGGAAGAAATCTCACTTCTGCTCTGACTGTGGGAAAGGTTGCACATGTTCATCAGAACTTAAAACACACCAGAGAACACACACAGGAGAGAAACCGTATAGCTGTGATCAATGTGGGAAGAGTTTGACTACATCTGGCTCTCTGACTTTACACCAGAGAACACACACAGGAGAGAAATCTTATAGCTGTAATCAATGTGACGAGATACTCTGATAAAAGATATCTGATCAAACATCAGAAAATACATACATGAAGGAGTTGTTTAATGATATCAATGAAATAATGTCACAATGTGGAATGTTTTAACATTGTAGTAGGAGAATTTTAATGATGTCACAATGTAGAATGTTTTAACATTGTAGTAGGAGTATTCTAATGATGTCACAATGTAGAATGTTTTAACATTGTAGAAGGAGTATTTTAATGATGTTCTACCTTATCGTTTGCCCTGTTCAATTGATTGCATCATGATATGGATAT
>NW_019945470.1:0-1323 GCF_002910315.2 Salvelinus sp. IW2-2015 | reverse complement strand
AACCCAACAGATGTTTCTACTACAGGGAATATTAACCAATGAGGTGGGTCTTTCCACATTCTACCATCCCAACAGATGTTTCTACTATGAAGCAACGCTTTCAGGTTGATTAAAGTTTAATTCCCAAATAGCCGATACAGGTTTGGTCATTATCAGGTACTGGAGCGTTGAAAGATGATGCACAACAACGGTTTCTTCCAGGAAACCACGACTCCAATAACCATCTAAATAACTGTAAAGTACGTCACCATGGAAACGACTACCGCTACAATCGACCTGTTCACAATACATGGGATCTAACCTCATTGATCTGTCAGTAAGCTATGTCTACATGGGTATTGGGATCTAACCTCATTGATCTGTCAGTAAGCTATGTCTACATGGGTATTGGGATCTGACCTCATTGATCTGTCAGTAAGCTATGTTTACATGGGATCTAACCTCATTGATCTGTCAGTAAGCTATGTTTACATAGGTATTGGGATCTCAGCTATAGTATAATTCAGCAAAGCAGTCCTACCAGCTAGCAGAGTAATGAACCTTGTCTGATAGCCAATCAACCATGTCCTGAGCCTGTCACCTGCAGTCCGTGAAGAAAAGTTTTTTTTTTTTCTCGTAAAGTTACACTGGGTACATGGGCCACATAAATAATTACAGTCCAGCGTATTGTCTAGGAAGGTACTGTTCCTAGGCCGTCATTGTAAATAAGAATTTGTTCTTAACTGACTTGTCAATTTAAATAAAGGAAGAAAAAAAAGGGAATACGTTCCATCAGCCATTGGTATAATTGAACTACAATGACCATAATGCATTGCTTGCCTACTTGTCTTGTCTGTTTATTTTACACCTGCTATGTAAAAGAGACCGAAGAATCCTTGATGGTCAATGCTATCTGGAATCCTTGGGACATCCCTACCCTAACCCCTAACCTTAACCCCTACCTTAACTATTTTAAAAGTCAACTTTGCTATTTTTAAAACTACAATGACCATAATGCACTGCATGTCTACTTGTCTTGTCTATGTTTCTTTTACACATGCTATGTAAACGAGACAGAAAAATGCATGATGGTCAATGCTATCTGGGATCCTTGGGACATCCCTACCCTAAACTCCTACCTTAACCATTTTAAATGTCAACTTCAACAGGCTAGAGACATCCCAAGTATGTATTTCTACCTGGAAATACATGATCTAAGTGATTGATAGTTGGTATTCATCAGTCATAAAGCCTTATTTACTTTAATGAACTACTAAAATAGTGATTTTGTCAGACAGCAGCTCTACACTTTATTGACTGACTGATCCATTCATCCTTCCATCC
>NW_019945469.1:34486-48108 GCF_002910315.2 Salvelinus sp. IW2-2015 | reverse complement strand
TTGTGTGTTTGGCTGATTCGTGGGTTAGCTAATGAAATACATATTGTGTCTTTCGCTGTAAAACATTCTTAAATACTCGCTTGCAAATTTCTGTATGGCTGGATCACACTCACCGGCGAAGATGTTTATCTAATCGCTGAGAGATCTTGCGTAGTTGGTTAATTTCGGGCTGAGAATTTGGTGATTTTTTGAATCTTAATTCAAATTAATGAATCTCATATCCCTGGACTGCGCGATACGGCCCATGCTTAGGTATGCTTGATTTTGAGGCAGGATCCCGATCCTGGGATGAGTCTATGCCTTTAACTGAGCAGAGAACTTAACAAATGGAACATGCAATAAGGTTTTAAGCGCTAGTATGTGCCACAGCGCACGGTTCTGTCTTCTAGAAACGCTCACACGTTGGAGAGCTCTCCTTTAAATGAGCATGAATACACGGTGCCTCTTTGAGGCTAAGAATCTCTCCAGGGTGTAAGCATATGTGATAGCTGTAGTATTCATGTTCTATACAGTTGGATATGTTGTTCGTAAGGCTTTGTTAGAACACGCGATGCGACATGCTGCTGTTAGTGCAGAAGGTAAAATGTTGTGGAATCTACTTGGTCATGGGCTCCTAAGATTTGGTTTATAAAGTTACCTATCTAAGATGTACACAATGGTGTTAATCGGGGAATGGCTTGTAATAATCTGAGTCCACTAGAGGTGTGCTCAGGTGTTTCCGCAAGGGTTTTCTTATTTTGGGCCATCTGGTTGTTCCATTATTTGTATATCAACAACATGTGGGGATTATATTGAAACACGGGAATGTTCATTCTTATGCAGATTGGATGGACTGTTCTTTCTAGTCTCAAGTGGTAGTATTTACTCTTTCAACTTCCTTCGAAAATGCCAAAGAGCATTATACATCAATACAACAGAATGCGTGTATGGATTTAAAAGCTGATTCTTAAATTTGGGTATAAACAAAATGCACCTGTAATTATTCAAATGCTCAGGCAATGTACATAATCATGGTCATTGCTTCAATCAGGTTGGGCTGGACTAACTATAGAAGAAAAGTTAAAGAATTGTACAGAATATTTGGTGACTAGTGTGCGGTTGAATGATAAGGCTCGAGCGTTCGCATGTGCATGTGACGAACTTGATAAGGAAGCTTCAAGCTGACAAATCGAGTTATGGATTGGTACTTACCGGCAAGGCATAGGATAGAAGCTTGTTCTTTTTCTTTTGAGGCCAGGGAAGGATGCTGAGTTGTAGCGATCGTAATTACTGTTTGTAGATATTTGAAGTGGAGTTATGTGCAGGGCCTCAGCCAGTCCGTGAGAGGCACTTGATTCAAGTGGGTATCAGATGGCCGCACCTCAAGTTCATATTACAAATACCAGAAAATGTCTAACACATCATTTGTGAGTTCTAACAGAGCGGTTGGTCTGGTCGTCATTGACCTTCGCGTAGGCTTAAACCTTGTATACACTGATTTATTAGGCCATATTCGGGTAACAATGCAATTTTATCCTCTGTTCTGTTTTATAGTCAGGTCGTAAAAATATAAATCTACGGTCGCCTTACTGACTTATGACCTTTAACAGTAACCAAAAAAGAAAATTAGAACAGGTTCAGGTATAAATAAGTCTCTTAGTATACCTTAGAGCAACGCCACCGTCCGGTCCAATGGAGTTCTCTTCCTGAACATTTTAAAATGTGATGATGTTGTAGTTTTCGAGTTTTAAGACCTTGATCGACGGTATATATCGAAGAAGCATGAGCTGGTAATTTGTTTGTTAGGCCCAGCTGGTTTGTTAATGTATAAATGTAATTGTTTGTACTGTATGTGTGTATTTATGTTTTTTGTTAATGTTGTGGTTAGTGAGAATGTACGGTGTGGACGCAAGCGCCAACGTGGGTAGAGTTTGTTCATGCCTTTTATTTTCAGAACGAACACTATACAAAATAACGCAAAGAATAATGAGAAGGACCTGAAACAGTCCGTCAGGTGCAGACAACACAGAATAGAAAACTAATACTCCACAAAACCAGCGGTGGGAAGGCTACCTAAGTATGCGTTTTCTCAATCAGAGACAGACGATAGAAATCGGCTTGCCTGCTGATTGAGAACCAACCCGGCCAAACATACATGACAGCGTAATAAAGAACATAGAGACACAAAGACAAACATAGCATGCACGCCAACATCAGGCCGCTGACTAACCAAGTAGAGACTAAAACAGGATCGTTAAGGTCAGGGCGTGACAGTCGTGTATGTAGTTGTTTTGTCTGAAACGTTGTTTCCCCTGCTGCTATTGACCAGGTCTCTCTTGGAAGAGATATTATCTCAATGAGAAAAAACCTGTATAATAAAGGTAAAATCAAATATATATAAATAAATACGTAGAAAAATTACTATTGATTCTGTCTCTTCGCAGCAAAATCTAAAAGAGCTGAGATTGTCGTAATCCCCCATATACACTGCGTCAAAAAAATAAAGGGACACTTAAACAACCAATGTAACTCCAAGTCAATCACACTTCTGTGAAATCAAACTGTCCACGTTAGGAAGCAACAATGATTGACAATAAATTTCACATGCTGTTGTGGCAAATGGAATAGACAACAGGTTGAAATTATAGGCAATAGCAGACACCCCAATAAAGGAGTGGTTCTCGCAGGTGGTGACCACAAGACACTTTCTCAGTTCCTATGCTTCCTGGCTGATGTTTTGGTCACTTTTGAATGCTGGCCGTGCTTTCATCTAGTGGTAGCATGAGACGGAGTCTACAACCCACACAAGTGGGCTCAGGTAGTGCAGGCTCATCCAGGATGGCACATCAATGCGAGCTGTGGCAAGAATGTTTGCTGTGTCTGTCAGCGTAGTGTCCAGAGCATGGAGGCGCTACAGGAGACAGGCCAGTACATCAGGAGACGTGGAGGAAGCGCGTAGGAGGCAACAACCAGCAGCCAGGACCGCTAACCTCCGGCCTTTGTGCAAAGAGGAGCAGCTGCCAGAAGCCCTGGAAAATGGACCTCCAGCAGGCCACAAATGTGCATGTGTCTGCTCAAACGGTCAGAAAACAGACTCCATGAGGGTGGTATGAGGTGCCGACGTCCACAGGTGGGGGTTGTGCTTACAGCCAACACCGTGCAGGACGTTTGGCATTTGCCAGAGAACACCAAGATTGGCAAATTCGCCACTGGCGCCCTGTGCTCTTCACAGATGAAAGCAGGTTCACACTGAGCCGTGAACAGACGTGACAGCGTCTGGAGACGCCGTGGAGACGTTCTGCTGCCGGGTCTGGCTGGTCATGGCTGGCTGACGGCTTCTGGCTGGTCATGGCTGGCTTGACGGCTCTGGCTGGTCATGGCTGGCTGACGGCTCTGGCTGGTCATGGCTGCTGACGGCTCTGGCTGGTCCTGTCTGGCGGCGGCTTCTAGCGGCTCCTGTCTGGCGGACGGTTTAGCGGCTCCTGACTGACGGACCAGCTCTAGCGGCTCAGTACAGACGGGCGGCTTTGAAGGCTCAGGACAGACGGGCGGCTTTGAAGGCTCAGGACAGACGGGCAGTTCAGGTCGGTCTTGGGAGACGCGGCAGTTCAGGCGGCTTTCTGGGCAGACGGGCAGTTCAGGCGGCTTCTGGGCAGACGGGCAGTGCAGGCGGTTCTGGGCAGACGGGCAGTGCACGGCTCTGGCCGGCTGAGGCGCACAGTAGGCCTGGTGCGTGGTGCCGGAACAGGTGGTACCGGGCTAAGGAACGCACTTAAGCTAGTGCGGGGAGCAGCAACAGGACGCACAGACTCTGGAGACGCACAGGAAGGCTTGGTGCGGTGGTGCCGGAACTGGTGGTACCGGGCTGGAGACACGCACCACAGGGCTAGTGCGTGAGGAGGAACAGGGGTCTGGAGACGCACTGGAAGCCTGGTGCGTGGTGTGGCACTGGTGGTACTGGGCTGGGGCGGGGAGGTGGCGCCGGATATCGGACCGTGCAGGCGTACTGGCTCCCTTGAGCGACCGAGCCTGCCCAACCTTACCTGGTTGAATGCTCCCCGTAGGCCGACCAGTGCGGGGAGGTGGAATAACCCGCACTGGGCTGTGTTGGCGCAACCGGCGGACACCATGCGTAAGGCTGGTGCCATGTATGCCGGCCCGAGGAGACGCACTGGAGACCAGACGCGTTGAGCGCCGGCTTACATGGCACCTGGCTCAATGCCAATTTAGCCGGCCAGTCGGGGAGGTGGAATAACCGCACGGGCTAAGCACAACGTACAGGAGACACGTGCGCTTTACCGATAACAACGGTGTCTGCCGTACTTTCGCTCTCCACGGTAAGCTCGGGGAGTTGCCGCAGGTCTCCTACCTGACTTCGCCACACTCCGTTGTAGCCCCCCCCCAAAAATTTTTGGGCTTGACTCACAGGCTTCCAGCCTCGCTTCCGTGCTGCCTCTCATCCACCGCCTTCTCGGCTTAGCTGCCTCCAGCTCTTCACGAGGGCGGCGTATTTTCAGGTTTTGTGCCCCGGGTCCCTTACCAGTCGGTCCCCATGTCCAGAAATCCCTGCGATCACTGCTGCTGCTTTTTCCATGCTGCTTGGACCTTGGTTTGGTGGGGTGATTCTGTAACGTTTCCTCTCCTCGTCCGAGGAGGAGCAAGGATCGGACCAATATGCCAGCGTAGTTTAAAGACATAATCAACGTTTAAATTTAAACGAAGACAAAAAACACTTGAACAAATTACAAAATAACAAACGACGTGAACAGACCTGAACTTGAGAACAAAACACATGAACACACGAACGAACGAAACGAAACTGTCCCGTGTGGTACTGACACAGGAACAATCACCCACAAACAAACAGTGTGAACAGCCTACCTTAATATGGTTCTCAATCAGAGGAAACGTAAAACACCTGCCCCTGATTGAGAGCCATATCAGGCTAAATAACAATGAACCTAAACATAGAAACACATAACATAGAATGCCCACCCAGCTCACGTCCTGACCATACTAAACAAAGACAAAATAAAGGAAATAAGGTCAGGAACATGACAAAAGGGACGAAACTAGAATATCAATACACAACATATTCCTCCCCCTTTACTTTTGATGACTCATAAGGAAAAAGTAAATATTCACTGTTTTGGCTAAGTTCTCTTAATGTAAATAAATGAACTTTTCAGAATAGCCTTTTCTAAACTAGGGAAAGAGGGTAGACTGCCTCAGTATCCAGACTTAACCCTGGGGTGTATTCTGCCCCAATGTCGGAGGTTAGTCTGAACTAAATAGTCAACCTGTCAGGGGGTCGTCTTTCTCTTGCAGGGTAATGATGACGTACAGGTGAGTCTACAGTCACATTGTCTCTGAGTCTGAGTGGTGATGGTGTATGCCCAGACTGGGGTGCAACAGTACCCTGACTAGGCACTCTGGCTTGTTCGGGGGGTGAGGAGGACTTTCCAAATGTGTAGGTTACTGCAGTGGATGTTCAAGGGGCCGGCTCGTAGTCATGGTACAGTTGAAGTTGGAAGTTTACATTCACCTTAGCCAAATACAATTTAACTCAGTTTTTCACAATTCCTGACATTTAATCCAAGTAAAAAAGTCCCTGTTTTAGGTCAGTTAGGATCACRACTTTATTTTAAGAATGTGAAATGTCAGAATAATAGTAGAGCGAAGTATTTATTTCAGGTTATATTTTTTTCATCACATTCCCAGTGGGTCAGAAGTGTACATACACTCAATTAGTATTTGGTAGCATTGCCTTTACATTGTTTAACTTGGGTCAAACGTTTCAGGTAGCCTTCCACAAGATTCCCACAATAAGTTGGGTGAATTTTGGCCCATTCATCCTGACAGAGCTGGTGTAACTGAGTCAGGTTTGTAGGCCTCCTTGCTCGTACAAGCTTTTTTAGTTCTGCCCACAAATTTTATATAGGATTGAAGTCAGGTCTTTGTGATGGCCACTCCAATACCTTGACTTTGTTGTCCTTAAGCCATTTTGCCACAACTTTGGAACTATGCTTGGGGTCATTGTCCACTTGGAAGACCAATTTGCGACCAAGCTTTAACTTCCTGACTGATGTCTTGAATATATCCACATAATTTTCCTACCTCGTGATGCCATCTATTTTGTGAAGTGCACCAGTCCCTCCTTCAGCAAAGCACCCCCACTACATGATGCTGCCACCCCCGTACATCACGGCTGGGATGGTGTTCTTCGGCTTGCAAGCTTCCCCCCTTTTCCCTCAAACATAACGATGGTCATTATGGCCAAACAGTTCCATTTTTGTTTCATCAGAACAGAGGACATTTCTCCAAAAAGTATGATCTTTGTCCCCATGTGCAGTTGCAAGCCGTAGTCTGGCTTTTTTATGGCCGTTTTGGAGCAGTTGCTTCTTCCTTGCTGAGCGGCCTTTCAGGTTATGTCGATATAGGACTCATTTTACTGTGGATATAGATACTTTTGTACCTGTTTCCTCTAGAATCTTCACAAGGTCCTTTGCTTTTGTTCTGCGATTGATTTGCACTTTTCGCACCAAGTACATTCATCTCTAGGAGACAGAACGTGTCTCCTTCCTGAGCGGTATAATGGCTTCGTGGTCCCATGGTGTTTATACTTGCGTACTATTGTTTGTACAGATGAAAGTGGTACCTTCAGGTGTTTGGAAATTGCTCCCAAGGATGAACCAGACTTGTGAAGGTCTACAATTTTTTTTCTCATGTCTTGGCTGATTTCTTTTGATTTTCCCATGATGTCAAGCAAGAGACACCGAGTTTGAAGGTAGGCCTTGAAATACATCCACAGGAACACCTCCAATTGACTCAAATCAGAATCTTCTAAAGCCTATCAGTATCTTCTAAAGCCATGACATAATTTTCTGGAATTTTCCAAGCTGTTTAATGGCACAGTCATCTTAGTGTATGTAAACTTCTGACCCACTGAAATTATGGTACAGTGAATTATAAGAGAAGTAATCTGTAAACAATTGTTGGAAAATTTAKTTGTGTCATGCACCAAGTAGATGTCCTAACCAACTTGCCAAAACTATAGTTTGTTAACAAGAAATTTGTGAACTGGTTGAAAAATGAGTTTTAATGACTCCAACATAACTGTATGTAAACTTCTGACTTCAACTGTAGGTCTCCAGTAGCTGATCTTGATTTGTCACTTGACAGGAGTCATCTCTGAGGTTGGTTCCTGGCAACAGTTGATCCACGTGTCTCCTCCAGATTATGTTTTCCGGTGTGTGAACTGTGTAGGACACAGGGCCCCGTTTGTGCGACCACTGTTGCTGGTATCCACTTTGGACCTTTGCAGTAGTTCCGAGCAAGAACTCTCTCTCCAGCTATGAAGCTTCTTTCTTTTGCTTTGCTCCGTCTCTCCAACTGTGCTCTCTGTTGTGTCTGTACAACCTGTTTAGTCATTGGAGCTCTCAGGAGGTCGAGTCGCGTGCGATGCTGTCTTTTCATCAAGGCTGACGTTGGTGCCACTTTGGTTATAGCGTGGGTAGTGTTTCTGTAGGTTATCAGGAAGACCGTTCCCTTGTGATTATTTTAAAGCTTGCTTCATCGTTTGGACAAACCTTTCAGCGAGGTCGTTCGTGTCAGGGTTATGACTTGATGTTGCGCTGACTTGATGTGCTGAATTCCTTTTGCTTTCATGAATGACCAGAATTCTTCAGTCACCAGTTGGGGGCRATTATTGCTAACGAGTTGCGTTGGCAATCCGAAGCGACTGAAGATTGACCGTAGCTCTTTGATGGTTCTCTCCGGTGAGGTGCTCTTCATCACTGTGACCTCAGGCCATTTGCTGTGTGCGTCAACTACGACTAGGAACATACGATCCTCCAGTGGGCCTGCAAAGTCTATGTGGACTCGATGKGAAGGCTCCTCTGGGAAGTCCCATGGGTGTAGTGGCACTAGCTGAGGCTTGTTCCTTTTGACATGCAAAACATGACTTGACCTTGTCTTCGTTAGCTGCGTCCAAACCTCGCACCATGCCACAGTGCCCTGAATGGAGTTTTTCAAGCACCTGCCTTCTCAGTGGCGGTGGTATGATGACTCGAAAACCCCATAGCAAACATCCAGACTGAACTGTAAACTCGTTTCTCCTCACTAGGTAAGGTTGTAGGCTGTCCGACATCTCTACTTCTTTTCCACGAGTGACAATGTCCACGACCACAGACATCACTGGATCAGTGTGGGTGAACTTTTTCACTTGGACAGATGTAACTGGGGCGTTCGTCACGTCCTAGAAGTAGAAGATTTCAGCCTGGGAGTGCTCAGTGTGTGCGACAGGTAAGAGATGCCTTGAGAGGCCGTCTGCACTGCAGTGCTGCTCAGACCTTCTGTACTTGATATTGTACTGGTGAGCAGATAACAATAATGCCCATCGCTGCATGCGGCTGGCTGCAAGTGACAGAATGCCGGTGTGGCTGATGAAATTTCTTAACTCCAAACACAATGGCGAGTGGTTCACACTATCTGTGCATAATTGGTCTCAGCTTTACTTAAGGTCCATGATGCGAAAGCAATTGGCCTTTCTTCACCTGATGGCATCATGTGTGAGACAACCGCACCAGCGCCATAAGGCGATGCATCACATTCCAACTGTAATGGCAAGTTGGGGTTGAAGTGGGTTAGGGCCTCTGACTGAGCTAAGGCTGTTTTCACTTTCTTGAAGGCCTCCTCACATCTATCTGTCCACTTCCACTGTTTGATTTTGTTCAAAAGTTCATGCATTGGCTTTAACATGTTAGCTAGGTTTGGCACAAATATTGCGTAGTATGTCAGTAGTCCTAAGAATGATCCCAGCTGACTCACGTTCTGTGGGGATGTAGCTTCCGCAATGTCCTTCACCTTCGATGGCGCTTTGTGGAGCCCCGGGCTGTCGATGACGTGGCCCAGGAACTCAACTGAGGGCCGGAAAAACTTGCATTTGTCCTTCCGGACTCTCAGACCGTACTCCTCCAATCTCTGTAGTGTAGTGTTCAGGTTTCTCAGGTGCTCCTGCTCGTCTTTGCCGGTGATGAGTAGATCTTCGAGGTAACATTGGACCCCAGTGAGCCCGCTCAGTATCTGGTCATAGGTCTCTGAAACAAGGCCGGAGCTGAGGTGATTCCAAAAGGAAGCCTCCGGTACCTGTACAGTCCTTTGTGAGTCACTAGGGTCAACAGTTCTTGTGACTCTTGATCCACATGTATCTTTAGATAGGCCTGACATAAGTCTATCTTACTGAATTTTTGTCCTCCAGCTAAGCCAGAAAAGGGGTCGTCAATGAGGGGTAGTGGATATTATTCAGCAGTCAAGACTGGGTTAATGGTGACTTTGAAATCACCACAGAGTCTGAGTGATCCATGTTTTTCTATGAACAACGGGTGTAGCTCATTCACTAACATTCACTGGATCCAATACTCCACTCTCGACTAGTCTGTTTAGCTCAATTTCAACTTTTGGTTTTATGGCGTATGGGACAGGTCTAGCTTTGAAGCATTTTTGCATGCTGTCTGGTTTCAAGGTCAGTTTAACAGTTATGTCCTTCATACTGCCAAGTTCTCCTTTGAACACATCTGCATGTTTACTCAATATCCGTTGTAGGTTTTGTCCTCTTTTGCAACCATGTGAATTTCCTGCCCGTTTAGTTTGATCTTTTCCAGCCATATGCATCCTAGCAATGCTGGATGGTTGCCTTTCACAATGTAGAGTGGTAGCTTTACCTTCTGTTTGTTGAGCTCCACCGTAACAATCACACTTCCTCTCACTGGAACAATCTCACCGGTGTATGTTTTCAGCGTCATCTTTGTGGGCTGTAGTGTGAGGTGATGTAGTTTCTCCTTGTATACAGCCTCAGACAGCAAAGATATGGTTTCTCCAGTGTCCACTTTCAACCGTACTGCATTTCCATCCAGTAGCGGTGTCACCCAGTATCCATATCCAATGTCTGAAATGGACAAAACATGCAAAGATTCTTCCCCTTCAGACAGTGTATAACTTTGTTCATCCTCTGTGCGCTCCATTTTATGCACTTTATTTTTGTACTCTCTGAAGTCGCTTTTCCTTTGTTCAGTACTTTTGTTTGATTGTCTCTTTATATTTTTACATATATGTTTGATGTGACCCTTTTTTCCACAACTTCTGCAGTCTAAGTCTTTGCACTCCTCTGCTTGGTGACATGGTTTCCCACAGCGATAGCATGGCTTGCCACCTCCTGCTTTGTTTTTTAACTTCGTTGACACGTTATGTACTTGGGTCGATGCGCTTAGCTGTTGTGCGTCTTTATTTGCCATTCCCATTGACGTACTCACTTCTATTGCTCTCTACAATGTTAAGTTACTCTCAGTCAAAAGTTGTTTCTGAATTGCCTCGCTGCGCATGCCACACACTAACTAACCGTTCACATATAGTGTCACACATTGTTCGCCCGTATTCACAGTGTTCAGATAACTGTTTTAATACAGCCACAAACTGTGAGATTGATTCCCCCTCTTGATTTCTCTTAAAACCTCTCTGGGATATGTGGGACGCTAGCGTTCCACCTGGCCAACATCCAGTGAAAATGCAGAGCGCCAAATTCAAATAAATTACTATAAAAATGTTACTTTCATGAAATCACTCATGCAATATACCAAATTAAAGCTACACCTGTTGTGAATCCAGCCAACGTGTCCGATTTTTAAAAATGCTTTACGGCGAAAGCAAACAATGCTATTATCTGAGGATAGCAACCAAGCAAACAAACACAGTCCATCATATTTCAACTCTCCCGGCGCGACACAAAACGCAGAAATAAAGATATAATTCATGCCTTACCTTTGATGAGATTCTTCTGTTGGCACTCCAATATGTCCCATAAACATCACAAATGGTCCTTTTGTTCGATTAATTCCGTCGATATATATCCAAAATGTCCATTTATTTGGCGCCTTTGATCCAGAAAAACACCGGTTCCAACTTGCACAACGTGACTACAAAATATCTCAAAAGTTACCTGTAAGCTTTGTCCAAACATTTCAAACTACTTTTGTAATACAACTTTAGGTATTTTTTAACGTAAATAATCGATAAAAGGGTAGTGTGGCGAGGGCAGGTAGGAAACCTGCGCTAGGAAAACTGCGCCCATTCCATGCTTACCGTGGAGAGGGGAGTACGGGCAGACAGCGGTTATGCGAGAAGAGCGCACGGTGTCTCCTGTACGGTGCATAGCCGGTGCGGGTTATTCCCACCTCCCGCACTGGGCGGGCTAGAATGAGCATTGAGCAAGTGCCATGAAGCCGGCTCAACATATCTGGCCTCCAGTACGCCTCTCGGGCCGGTGTACTGGCACCAGCCTTACGAATGGTGTCCCCGGTTCGCCTACACAGCCCAGTGCGGGTTATTCCACATCCCCGACTGGTCGGGCTACGGGAGATTCAACCAGGTAAGGTTGGGCAGGCTCAGTGCTCAAGGGAGCCAGTACGCCTGCACGGTCCGGTATATCCGGCGCCATCTTCCCGCCCCAGCCCAGTACCTCCAGTTCCAGCACCCCGCACTCGCCTTATGGTGCGTGGCCCCCCAGTACCATCAGGGCCGAACCACGTACCAGGCTTCAGTGCGCTCCAGAGCCCTGTTCCTCCTCCACGCACTCTCCCTGTGGTGCGTGTCTCCAGCCCAGTGCTCAGTTCCGGCACCACGCATCAAGCTTCCTGTGCGTCTCCAGAGCCTTGTACGCACTGTTCCTTCTCCCCGACTCGCCCTGAGGTGCGTGCCCTCAGTCCGGTACCACCAGTTCCGGCAACGCACCAGGCCTATAGTGCGCTTTGAGAAACCAGTGTGCCCTGTTCCTGCTCCCCGCACTAGCCTTAAGGTGCGTGTCTCCAGTCCGGTACCACCAGTTCCGGCACCACACACCAGGCCTACTGTGCGCCTCAGCAGTCAGAGCCATCTGTCTGCCCAGCGCGTCTGAGCCATCCGTCGCCCAGCGCATCTGAGCCATCCGACTGCCCAGCGCCATCTGAGCCATCCGTCTGCCCAGCGCATCTGAGCCATCGCTCTGCCCAGCGCCATCTGAGCCATCGACTGCCCAGCGCCATCTGAGCCATCCGTCTGCCCACGCCATCTGAGCATCCGTCTGCCCAGTGCCATCTGAGCCATCCGTCTGCCCAGCGCCATCTGAGCCATCCGTCTGCCACGAGCCTCAGAGCCGCCGTCTGTCCCGAGCCATTAGAGCCGTCCGTCAGTCAGGAGCCGCTAGAGCCGTCCGCCAGTCAGGAGCCGCCAGAGCCGCCAGCCAGTCAGAGCACCAGAGCCGCAGAGTCAGGAGCTGCCAGAGCCGCCAGCCAGTCGGAGCTGCCAGAGCCGCCAGCCAGTCAGGAGCTGCCAGAGCCGCCAGCCAGTCAGGAGCTGCCAGAGCGCAGCCAGTCAGAGCTGCCAGAGCCGCCAGCCAGTCAAGGAGCTGCCAGAGCCGCAGCCAGTCAGGAGCTGCCAAGCCGCCAGCCAGTCAGGAGCTGCAGAGCCGCAGCCAGTCAGGAGCTGCCCTCCAGTCATGAGCTGCCCTCCATCATGAGCTGCCCTCAGTCATGAGCTGCCCTCCAGTCATGAGCTGCCTCCAGTCATGAGCTGCCTACAGTCATAGCTCCCTACAGTATGAGCTGCCACTCAGTCCGGAGCTGCCACTCATGTCCGGAGCTGCCATTCAGTCGGAGCTGCCATTAGTCCGGAGTGCCATTCGTCGGAGCTGCATTAGTCCAGAGCTGCCCTCTGTCCAGAGGCTGCCCCTCTGTCCGGAGTTGCCCCTCTGTCCTGAGCTACCTCTCTGTCCTGAGCTACCTCTTTGGTCCTGAGCTACCTCTCTGTCCGAGCTACCTCCTAAAATGTGGGGGCCTGGGGAGGATTCTTAGGCCAGGGTCGTGGGCGAGGGTCGCCACTCAAGAGGACGTAAGGAGGGCAAAGACAGTGGTGGAGTGGTGTCCTCGTCCTGCGCCGGAGCCGCACGCGGACAGATGCCCACCCAGACCCCTCCTCTTGAGTTGTAGGGGTGCGTTCGGAGTCCGCACTCAGGAGGGGGTACTGTAACGTCCTGACCAGAGTTTTATGTTGTTTGCTTGTTTAGTGTTGTCAGGACGTGAGCTGGGTGGGAATCTATGTTGTGGTGTTAGTTTGTCTGTTTCTTGTGTCAGCCTAATATGGTTCTCAATCAGAGGCGCTGGTAATCGTTGTCCCTGATTGAGAATCATATATAGGAGGCTTGTTTGGTGTTGGGATTTTGTGGGTGATTGTTTCCTGTCTCTGTGTTTGTGTTCTGCACCAGATAGGTCTTCTCGGTTTCTACATTTGTTATTTTGTTGTTGTATAGTTGTTCCGTTATTGTCAGATTAAACATGCTTGAACACTAACCGGCTGCATTTTGGTCCTCTCCTTCAACTATGGAAGAAAAACATTACAATAAGAAGTTTAAACAGCATAGATAATATACATGTGCATTTGTGCTAGGGACAATAAAAGGCCACTCTAAAATGTACAGTTTTGTCACACACAAATACCACAGATGTCTCAAGTTTTGAGAGAGGGTGCGAATTGGCATGCTGACTGTAGGAATGTACCAGAGCTGTTGCCAAAAAAGTTAACGTTATTTCTCTACCATAAGCAGCCTCCAACGTGTT
>NW_019945469.1:25582-34461 GCF_002910315.2 Salvelinus sp. IW2-2015 | reverse complement strand
CTACAAAATATCTCAAAAGTTACCTGTAAGCTTTGTCCAAACATTTCAAACTACTTTTGTAATACAACTTTAGGTATTTTTTAACGTAAATAATCAATAAAATTGAAGACGGGATGATCTGTGTTCAATACAGGATAAAAAAACTGTAGCTAGCTTTCTGGTCACGCGCCTCTATCTAACAGTACACTTCAAGTTACCCTCGTTCTGGATGGCCGTACTTCTTCATTACACAAAGGAAAAAACCTCAACCACTTTCACTGGCTGTTGTCATATCATCCCGTTAATGGGATTGCAGCCATAAGTGTAACGTCCTGACCAGAGTTATTATGTGTTTTGCTTGTTTAGTGTTGGTCAGGACGTGAGCTGGGTGGGAATTCTATGTTGTGTGTCTAGTTTGTCTGTTTCTGTGTCCAGCCTAATATGGTTCTCAATCAGAGGCAGCTGGTAATCGTTGTCCCTGATTGAGAATCATATATAGGAGGCTTGTTTGGTGTTGGGATTTTGTGGGTGATTGTTTCCTGTCTCTGTGTTTGTGTTCTGCACCAGATAGGTCTGTCTCGGTTTTCACATTTGTTATTTTGTTGTTTGTATAGTGTTCCCGTTTATTGTCAGATTAAACATGTTGAACACTAACCGCGCTGCATTTTGGTCCTCTCCTTCAACTATGGAAGAAAACCATTACAATAAGAAGTTTAAACAGCATGATAATTATACKTGTGCATCTTGTGCTAGGGACAATAAAAGGCCACTCTAAAATGTACAGTTTTGTCACACAACAAAATACCACAGATGTCTCAAGTTTTGAGAGAGGGTGCAATTGGCATGCTGACTGTAGGAATGTCCACCAGAGCTGTTGCCAAAAAAGTTAACGTTAATTTCTCTACCATAAGCAGCCTCCAACGTTGTTTTAGAGAATTTTGATGTAAGTCCAACCGACCTCACATCTGCAGACTACGTGTATGGTGTGGTGTGGGCGAGCGGGTTTGCTGATGTAAACGTTGTGAACAGGGTGGTGGGGTTATGGTATGGACAGGCATAAGCTATGGACAAAGAACACAATATCCAGCAACTTCGCACAGCCATTGAAGAGGAGTGGGACAACATTCCACAATTAACAGCATGATCAACTCTATGCGAATGAGATGTGTTGCGCTGTATGAGGCAAATGGTGATCACCAGATACTGACTGGTTTTCTGATCCACACCATTACCTTTTTTAAAGGGTCTATTCCCAGTCATGTGAAATCTATAGATTATGGCCTAATTTATTTATTTCAATTGACTTACTTCCGTATATGAACTGTAACTCAGTAAAATATTTTATATTGTTGCATGTTATGTTTACATTTTTGATCAGTATACCTTATAATAACGTTATACTGTGACCAAACCGGTATCTGTACTGAACGCCATCTTATGGTCCCGAGGTAAATGTCATGTTTTAATGTTCCTACAAAGTTCTGACTATTGAACAAAGTCATCAGTGGGATGACATCTCGCTGAAWCCCTTAAAGCAACATTTCCCAAACTTTGACCTGGGGACCCAAAAGGGGTGCACGTTTTGTTTTTTRCCCTAGCACTACACAGCTGATTCAAATAATCAACTAATCATTCAGATTTGATTATTTGAATCAGCTGTGTAGTACTAGGGCATAAAAATGCACGTGCACCACTTGGGGTCCCCAGGACAGTTTGGGAAACGTCGCCTTAAAGGGACCTAATGGGAACGTTGCCGAATGTCCTTAGGACATCCCCTGTTTGCTGGGTTGAAACATAAATAAAGTAAATATAATCCAATTAGTTGCTTGTCATAAACTCAATATAGATCCATCTCTATGGAGTGGTTACATGTTGACACTGAAACTACAATCCCATGTGATCATACACTATGGTATATTTAGAGGCTAGCAATGCAAGATATTGGAGTAGTCTCCTCTGTCAAGAAGAAGACATTTCATGGACACAAGTTTTTTAATTTCTTTCAGACCTCCGAAGTCTGATAATGTACAGGTAATATCGGGATCTTTTTTTTGTGGATGTGAATTTGTTTTGTTAAAACTATRGTGTTTAGTCTGAGCCTAAACAGAATCAAATGATTCACACTTGAATTTATTCACATCCATACACACTCAAGCCTTGCAAGGACTAAGAATTGCTGCACTGAACTATGGAAGAAAAGTAACAAAATCTATGGAGAACACAACCCAAGTCAAGTTCTTTTATCTCTTTGGCTTACAAGAGACATTTAACAACAAATCAGTATATTTTACCTTGTCTCTTATCACATACCTTCTCATCATCACTGTGAATTTGACTCTGATCATAACAATCATTCAGGAGAAAGGTCTCCATGAGCCCATGTATATCTTTCTGTGTAGTCTATGTGTCAATGGATTGTATGGAACTGCTGGTTTCTACCCCAAGTTGTTACTGGACCTTCAGTCAGATGTTCAGGTGATATCTTATGGTGAATGTTTGACTCAAGCCTATGTAATATACACATCTGTCATGTGTGAAATGTCTACTCTAACAGTGATGTCTTACGACAGGTATGTGGCAATATGCAGACCACTACTATACCATACCATTGTGACATCTTTAACTGTTAGAAAGTTACTCTTATTTTCTTGGTTTTATCCTTTATTTACAGGACTCATTGTAGTTAGTTTAACCGTCAGACTTCCTTTGTGTGGATCTCGCATTGATAAAATCTTCTGTGACATTCCGTCTATACTGAAACATGCTTGTTTACCCACTACCATCAATCAGATTTTGAACAAATTTATACTAGTGGTTCATGTTTTACAGTTACTATTCATTGTATTTTCTTACTGTCATATTGTAAGAAATTGTGTAAAATCAGCTAAGGGAAGGATTAAGTTCACACAGACATGTGTGCCACATTTAATAACAATATTTATTTTCATCACAGTGACCCTGTTTGACAATCTGCAAGGATGGAATAGTAATGTAAATATTACGCTAAATATGCGTAACGCAATGGCCGTACAATTCCTTATTATACCACCTGTCTTTAACCCTCTCATATATGGACTTAACCTCCAGCAGATTCGAAGGGCAGTTTTTAGAAAGTGTAATGCACATAAAATCATTGATATGAAACGTTAGTTACATGATCTTACACAACAGGGAGACTTCCTGATATCAGAAGTCAACAAATAAAAAAGTAAAAATCTGCCAAAACTGTTGCAAGGTTAAATGGTGCCTCATTTCTTGATGCCTGTCGCCAAGGGCGCAACTTTTGTTTTAGAAATGGAGAGGAAGGGGGGGACAACACCTGGCAGGGGGTCTGGGGGTCCTCCCTAAATTTCACTCTACCCGACCCCATAAAATCTTAGTCAACCAAGAGTAGTCTTTTCTTTCAATCTAATGGATTTGTATAAATTAAAAAATATACATTATATTTTTCCATATATACACCCAACCTTTGTGCCAATTTATTTGACACATTTCTACCAATCTGCMTACCAGTAATAATTTTCATATGCACATTATTGTTGAACATTTTCTTTTAATATATAATAGTCTTTGTATCTCAAWATCATTGTCTGTGMTTMATCTACWYTCTTAATCTAAATGAAAATGATACAAGTCTAAAAGTAACTTTTATTGCAATTGCCAACTATGTAAAAATAGCCTACATAAAGCCAACACATAAAAACAATATCCTGATAAAAATYTATTTCCTATAAATCACATTGGCTACGCTTGACCTGTCTGCAACTAACTCTAAACATTGTATCAACTATCATCTGGGTCAGGTATTTTATGATGTTTCCATTGGATCAGAGCATTACATTTTCCCCCTCTTGCTGAGTGGTTTTGGAAAGGTAGAGATATGGAAATATTGTTTAAATACTTTGAGGAACTATTGTTATTCTCAATTGTTTCTTGAAACAGACTTTGTTTCTTTGCTGTTTGAGGCGAAGAAAAATTACTTTGAGAAGCTCCACAGTTCATTAGTGGTGGTGAGTTAAGGCAATCAGAAATACTATCAGACATCCCTAAATGGGCACATTTATAGGCCTACATTTGCACAAAGGACAGGTAGACTAGTCCTACTTCTATATGGGTAATCAGYTGTCTTACTCAACATTGAGAGCAGAGTTTAAAAAAWAAAAAAAAWAAAATTGACAAAACTTGTAAATGGAATGAAATAAACAAATACAAGTTTCTCACGAGTGTAGCATAGGTTGTGAGTTCTGCAAAAGACATGTCCACTCCAACATTGAGAACGGTAAATGACTGTAATAATAATATATTCAATGAATTATCAGAAATTACCTAACCAAATAAACATTGCAGATTAGAAATGATGGGAATGAATGGTACATGTAGGCTACTACTGGTGATATTTGTAATGGGGTATTGATAGACATAGTAAACAATGCACACAATGAAGTTATGAAACAATGAATACCCATGAAATGGCGGGAGAGAGCTCATGCTGTAGAGAGACAAGCCTTGTGCGTCTGAGCCACAATCACCATATTCTTGGACTGGGGCATCCCTGCGGCCTCCTCAATGGATTAGTCCACTAAAACAGGCACAAATCAGATAGGTGTCTCGTGTGCCATAAAAAATATATATATGCTTGACAAAAAAATATCTAATGTTTTCATTACAGACCCATTTTGTCATACAGTATTCCATAAAGCACCCAGACCTTATCAAATTTGCACAGTATACCCTTAATATAGTAATACATCAAATCTAGTGATACATTATTTGACATTTCTGCCATCCATTGTGACATTGTGGGAGGATAACCAACCTTCCAATTAATGGCAATGCATTTCTTAGCTGCTATAAATGCTATGGTTACACAGTTTCTTCTTTTAACAGCCTCCAGCCTCCAAGCAAACAAAAAGAGAATGTAGCCAGCATTCACAAGATCATAACATATGCGAATATGTCCCCTTTTGTGTTTTACACCTCCAGCTATGGAACGCCGTTTGGGTCTTTGCGTGTCAAAAAGATACACGTCAAATAACACTATTTGACGCGTCAAATAACAATATTGTAGCGACCCGCTCAGACAGCTGTGTGTTATGTGTTAGGCTAGGAGGTGGTTGTGTTGTACTGACCAGTGCCCAGTGTTCGCGGGGTCCGACATGTCAATCAACCTGCTATCTGCCAATCACGGGAATGCCTGGAATGTTCTGATGCCGGGCATCCTGGCGGTTGGCGGAGTGGCGTGGAGGGGGTTGGGCAGGGGGATGGAGCATTGGAGGTTAAGACCCGGTTTGGCCTTTGTTCTCTCTCTTTTTTACGTCTGGGCTTCACAAGAGAAGGTCACAATTGGCTTGTGGGTTATCTGTCATTTATTTGGCGTGGGCTACGGCCAAACAGTAGCCTGTGTAAAGTTGGTTTAATAAACCGTCGATTCGCAAACTCAATCCTATGTCTGGACAATTGTTCATTTATGATCTAGTCAGGTCATTACAATATGTAAACTATATGCAAATGTTGGCCAATCACTATTTGAAAAACTTCTCATTCATCATCACCAACAAACGACTAACTCATMTCGAACCTTGAAAACATGAGAGACCACTTTTTAAGTTTTGCCAGCCAAGTGCAACCACCTTTACAACCACCCCAGGGGGATCGGGTGGTTCAAAGGTAGGATTAATTCTGGTAGGTTAGGTAATATTTTGCAAAAGTCAACATTAACCGGCACAACTACCTAGTAACGTTAGCTAGCTAATGATTGCAGCAGCTAACGTTACCGCGGGGTGCGCGAGTCTGGGCGGCGTCGATTATGCTGAGTGTCATTATTGTAACTTTTATAACGTTTGCACGTTATCATATTTCATACGTTGTCATATTTCAATCGTTCAGGAGACGGAATAATGCTGCAGTCCAAAGATGGCAAACCGAGAGAAGCAGGCTGATAACTATGAGGGTTTGCCTCATCGCTGACCCTACCATCCGGCAGCTGAA
Source organism: Salvelinus sp. IW2-2015 (assembly GCF_002910315.2). Classification (NCBI taxonomy): domain Eukaryota; kingdom Metazoa; phylum Chordata; class Actinopteri; order Salmoniformes; family Salmonidae; genus Salvelinus; species Salvelinus sp. IW2-2015. The sequence continues at coordinate 28,494 of NW_019945469.1, read as the reverse complement.
CAGGATAGGTAAATTTTCCCTATATCCATGTAGTACATGAGGACACGGTGCGGTGCACAGTGCTTGCTTTGTAAGTAAGCTAAGTGTGAATCTATCTTGTGATTAAACATAGACTTATTGACGTTTTRTTTTCCTGATTTAAAGATCATGGATTGTTTCCCTGTTTTATATRAGGACAATTTTTATTAGATTTAAATAATGTTTCCATATCTCAGTATCTTTTGAGTATCCTGTGAATCAAAGTGCATTATGGTCAGGAGGAGAGCAGCTTCTTGAAGGTTTTGGTAGAACATTCCCCCAGATGAATCCAAATGTAGAGGCCTTTAAAGACAGACAGGAGGAGGAGGCTCGTTCCCCTACAGCTGGACAGCATGTGTCCAGCTGCAATCAAATCAGCTGGGCTAGGGAGGTCTGCCATGTATTTAAGATTGAGGGTATTTGATAGCTTATGTGTTAGGAAGGGGGAGGTAGATTGAGCTCTATTATGTCACGTGATAAATGCCAGAGGTAATGAATTAATTTTAAAAGAAACTGGATTTCCCTCTGTATACAAAAGTTATAAAGTAATTGAGCAACTAGTGATTTCTTGTATTTTTATGTTAAAGYAAACTGTAAGGGAGGACAGAACCTCAGAGACAGAGACTCCGCATATGGAGATAGGCCTCCCTGTTGCCACACCACAAGCTTCAATGACACTAGCTAGAGGTTTGGAACGTTAAATTACTTCTTCCACTTTTAGCATCAAATTATAAAGTATAATATTAGTTATAGGATTGTCATTGTAACGTAACAATCAGAATGGCTTTATTTTATTTATTACTGTACCTCTATTGATGTAACGGCTGTCTTCTTCCTCCTCCTCGGACGAGGAGAGGAGAGAAGGATCAGATGACCAAAATGCAGCGTTGAAGGTAGACATAATATTTATTCAAATGAAAATGACGAAACACGAAATAACACTTGAATATATTACTACAAAACAAATAAACGATGTAGACAACAGACCTGAACAAACGAACTTACATAACACGAGAACGCACAAATAGGAAAATAGACTACACAAAAACCGAACGAACAAACGAAACAGTCCCGTGTGGTGCAAACAGACACGGAAGACAACCACCCACAACAAACAATGTGAAAACACCTACCTTAATATGGTTCTCAATCAGGGAGATGAAAACCACTGCCTCTAATTGAGAACCATATCAGGTCACCCATTAACCAACATAGAAACACATAACATAGAATGCCCCACCACACTCACGCCCTGACCGACTAACACATACAAAAACAACAGAAAACAGGTCAGGAACGTGACATAACCCCCCCTCAAGGTGCGTACTCCGGACGCACCACCAAAAGTCTAGGGGAAGGTCTGGGTGTGCATCTGACCACGGTGGTGGCTCAGGCTCTGGGCGAGGTTCCCACCCCACCATAGTCAATCCCAGCTTCCGTATCCCCCTCCAAATGACCACCCTCCTATTCAACCCACCTAAATTAAGGGGCAACACCGAGATAAGGGCAGAACCGGGAATAGGGGCAGAACCGGGTAAGGGGCAGCTCCGGACTGAAGGACTGCAGCTCCGGACTGAAGACGGCAGCTCCGGACTGAAGGACGGCAGCTCCGAGACAAGGGCAGCACACGGGATAAGGGGCAGCACCGGGATAAGGGGCAGCTCCGGACTGAGGGACGGCAGCTCCGGACTGAGGGGAGGCTCCGGACTGAAGGACGGCAGCTCCGGGACTGGCTGACGGCTCTGGCTGCTCATGGCTCGCTGACGGCTCTGGCTGCTCATGGCTAGCTGACGGTCTGGCTGCTCTGGCTGCTCATGGCTCGCTGACGGCTCTGGCTGCTCAGGCTCGCTGACGGCTCTGGCTGCTCATGCGCTCGCTGACGGCTCTGGAAGCTCATGGCTCGCTGACGGCTCTGGCTGCTTCATGGCTCGCTGACGGCTCTGGCTGCTCATGGCTCGCTGACGGCTCTGGCTGCTCATGGCTCGCTTGACGGCTCTGGCTGCTCATGGCTGACTGGCGGCTCTGGCAGACCCTGGCTGACTGGCGGCTCTGGCAGACCCTGGCTGACTGGCGGCTCTGGCAGACCCTGTCTGGTTGGCGGCTCTGGCAGATCCTGTCTGGTTGGTGGCTCTGGCAGATCTGTCTGGTTGGCGGCTCTGGCAGATTCCTGTCTGGTTGGCGGCTCTGGCAGATCCTGTCTGGTTGGCGGCTCTGGCGATCCGTCTGGTTGGCGGCTCTGGCAGATCCTGTCTGGTTGGCGCTCTGGCAGATCCTGTCTGGTTGGCGGCTCTGGCAGATCCTGTCTGGTTGGCGGCTCTGGCAGATCCTGACTGACGAATGGCTCTAGCGGCTCCTGACTGACGAACGGCTCTGACGGCTCGGGACAGACGGGCGGCTCTAATGGCTCGGGACAGACGGATGGCTCTAATGGCGCTGTGCAGACGGATGGCTCAGATGGCGCTGGGTAGACGGATGGCTCAGATAGCGCTGGGCAGACGGATGGCTCAGATGGCGCTGGGTAGACGGATGGCTCAGATGGCACTGGGCAGACGGATGGCTCAGATGGCGCTTGGCAGACGGGCAGCTCTGGCCGGATGAGGCGCACTGTAGGCCTGGTGCGTGGTGCCGGAACTGGAGGCACCGGGCTGAAGACACGCACCTTCAGGCTAGTGCGGGGAGCAGGAACAGGGCACACTGAACTCTCGAAGCGCACTATAGGCTGGTGCGTGGTACCGGAACTGGAGGTACCGAACTGGAGGTACCGGGCTGAGGACACGCACCTCAGGGCGAGTGCGGGGAGAAGGAACACAGTGCGTACATGGCTCTTGAGACGCACAGGAGGCTTGGTGCGTGGTGCCGGAACTGGTGGTACGGGCTGGAGACACGCACCATAG
>NW_019945469.1:21338-24271 GCF_002910315.2 Salvelinus sp. IW2-2015 | reverse complement strand
ACCAACATAGAAACACATAACATAGAATGCCCACCCACACTCACGCCCTGACCGACTAACACATACAAAAACAACAGAAAACAGGTCAGGAACGTGACAATTGATTTCAGTCTCTAGAGGAAATGCGGGAGATACGGCGTCTCCAAGACGAGGCCTACCATCTCTCTCTGGCTGCAGACCAGGAGAAAGTATTTATATGTTATAGCTTAGTAAATCTGTTCAGATCACACATCAACGGCATTCCAACAGGAAACACTTACATTTTCATACACAAAACAGATGAATTCAATACTTATTTTTGCCACAGGAGATGAAATGTCATCGTTTTGAGGAGTGGGAGAGCAGGCGGAGGAAGGTAAGGGATTTCACCAAGTTGATATCATCTGTATATTATGTAAGGGATAAATGCAGACGTTCTTTACATTACCTTGGAAATAATGGACGATGCAGCGGGACAAGGTGGAGTTAATTTTTCCAAGGTAATGTACAGAAAGGAGACGTTTATCCTGCTTATACTACAGTTACCAAAGAAAATAATACTAAAGCACACATTTATCGGCAGAAATCCTGCTGCTACTGCTACTATGCACTGGCTTCTTGCTCCAACCATCACCTCAGCCTCCACCTGTTAGGTTGTGTGTTCCTGCCGGGGGCATTGGTATAGCTTATCGCACTCACTGCCTGTAGGCTATTTCATATTGACGCTTTGCTTGGGCAGTGAGCTACCCTGAATAAGCAGAGCCTATATCGCCACGGCTTGTAGTATTCATTGCTTAATACATGGTAAAAATGTATTTCTACGTGCCGTTTTCTTTCTGAACTGGTTTTAATGCCCATTCTAGAATTCAACAATGCTGTGGTATAAATATATTTGTAACTTAACACTAACAGTAATGCATATTGTAGTCAATAGAGGAGAGAAGACAGAGGGGGGTCTCTCATCCAGAGCAGCCTGATGGAGTGCCCTTTAAGATCAAATACCCAGATGCGAGGGAGCGGATTAGGAGATTCCGGCTCTCTGAATCCATTCAGGTAAGTCATTAATTTACRTGTTGATAAACCTAGTACTATAAATGTACATTTCAGGTTGAATTACAATTGTTAATGTTGGTCTTTTGTTATATAGATGTTTGAAGGCTCCAATCTAGTGCTTGCAGTAGGCCTCTCCTGGGTCGTGTTGTACTGAGTGGAAGACAAATAGTGTCAGCAGATGGAATATTGTGCTAAAGCGCCATAGAGAAAAATACAATAACCATAGGCCGTATATCTTAACAGTACCTGACACTCTCCAAATATGACCAAACAAAATCGTAATGGAATGGAGAAGTACTTAAATTTTGTTAAGGCCACCTGTGTCTAAACTCTGGTCCCCATCCATTTAGAGTTGAAGATGTTTGTCGTACTTTTCTAGATACCAAATCATACAGTGTGTGAAAGAGGGGGAATGTTACTATTATAGAATGTATAATAGTATTATTAAAATGAACTGATTCAAAGGAATGAGTGGCGCTGAAGATATAGCGTCCAAWCCCTCATCCCAGTAGGGAAGTATCAGGGGTGTAGTAAGTCAGGTTGGAGTAGGAACGAGTGGCGCTGAAGATATAACTGCCATAACCCTCTGTAGAATGTCAACTCCCAGGCTGCCTCTGGGGCCTTCCAATGGATTTATTGTCCGCAACAGTTCCACCTGTGTGTTGCTGATGGATGGATTTGTGGCACAATCACCCCTTCCGACCAATAAAGAACTGCGGTGCCAGTGGTTGGAGGAGGTGTGGTGGTGGTTGGAGGAGGAGCTGTGGTGGTGGTGGTGGTAGGAGGAGGAGCTGAGGTGGTGGTGAAAGAAGGGGGAATGTTACTATTATAGAATGTATAATAGTATTATTAAAATGAACTGATTCAAAAGGAAGGTGGCGCTGAAGAAATATAGCGTCCAAACCCTCATCCCAGTAGGAAGTATCAGGGGTGTAGTAAGTCAGGGTTGGAGTAGGAACGAGTGGCGCTGAAGATATAACTGCCATAACCCTCTGTAGAATGTCCACTCCCAGGCTGCCTCTGGGGGCCTTCCAATGGAATTATTGTCCGCAACAGTTCCACCTGTGTGTTGCTGATGGATGGATTTGTGGCACAATCACCCCTTCCGACCAATAAAGAACTGCGGTGCCAGTGTTGGAGGAGGTGTGGTGGTGGTGGAGGAGGAGCTGTGGTGGTGGTGGTTGGAGGAGGAGGAGCTGAGGTGGTGGGTTGGAGGAGGAGCTGAGGTGGTGGTTGAGAGGCGCTGAGGTGGTGGTGGTGGTTAGGAGGAGGAGCTGAGGGTGGTGGTTGGAGGAGGAGCTGAGGTGGTGGTTGGAGGAGGAGCTGAGGTGGTGGTTGAGGAGGGAGCTGTGGTGGTGGTTGGAGGAGCTGTGGGTGGTGGTATGGAGGAGGAGCTGTGGTGGTGTAGAGGAGGAGCTTGAGGTGTGGTTGGAGGAGGAGCTGGAGGTGGTGGTTGGAGGAGGAGCTGAGGTGGTGGTTGGAGGAGGAGCTGAGGTGGTGGTTGGAGGAGGAGCTGAGCTGGTGGTTGGAGGAGGCGCTGAGGTGGTGGTTGGAGGAGGGCGCTGAGGTGTGGTTGGAGGAGGCGCTGAGGTGGTGGTTGGAGGAGGCGCTGAAGGTGGTGGTTGGAGGAGGAGCTGAGGTGGTGGTGGTGGTTAGGAGGAGGAGCTGAGGTGGTGGTTGAGGAGGAGCTGAGCTGGTGGTTTGGAGGAGGAGCTGAGGTGGTGGTTTTGGAAGGAGGAGCTTGAGGTGGTTGGTGTGGGTAGGAGGAGGAGCTGAGGTGGGTGGTTGGAGGAAGGCGCTGAGGTGGGTGGTGTGGAGGAGGAGCTGAGGTGTGTGGTTTGGAGGAGGAGCTGAGGTGGTGGGTTGGAGGAGGAGCTGAGGTGGTGTGTGGTGGTAGGAAA